>NW_026616053.1:0-31588 GCF_000801105.2 Raphanus sativus
GACTACTTTCTCAGTTGCAGCATCGGAAAGAGGGTACTTACCTGCTTCCGGCTGGGCGATATTGATCGATGAGGCGTTGGTTGAAACGATCGATTCTTCTGTATCTGCATCACTCGATTGAAAATGTTCCGTGTCGATCGTCGCTTGGCCGACATCTGTTTTCTCCATTCATTAGTGTTGTAAAAACGAAAAGAATAAAAAATTTAGCAGAAGTAACAAAGTCTATACTAAATTCTTAAATTAAATCTAAAAGTAATAAGAAAGAGTCTGATATACCATAGATTTTACCCGTTTTTAACCATGGTATACTAGTATTTTATTATATATTAAATCTGTTTTCTAGCTGTTAGGTATGTTTTCAGGTTCAGGAGCATTTTGTGAGAAAGTGATGTTTTTGGAGCATTTTGGAGTGCAAGAGATGATACACCCGAGTTGACCATTCAAGACTAAGTCGGAAGTCAACATTGCGATTATAATCGATCGATACTCATCTCGAGTTGTCGATCGATGTAGCTGAGAAGATCCGCGTACTAGAAGATTATAATCGATCGATACACATTTAGTGTTGTCGATCAATATCGAGGACGAAATGGTTTAGCCGACTACTTCACCAAGACTTCACCAAATTACGAGATTGCCCCTGACGAGTTTTTAACCTAATGGAAATGCTTAAATACTCCTGCAAAGTGTTTTTGACGGCAACCTTCGAAAGAAGCAAGCTTTTAACAACCCTCAAAGCAGAGAGTGTGAGAGAGAGACTAGAGTTTTATTTGTTTGAGAGAGATTGGAGAGATTTCTCATCTCCTTTTGTATTTCTACTTTATTCTATCTATGCAATTCTTTCATCTATCTATTGTTATGAATTGCTTAGCTATGTCTGAGTAGTCTACTTGTTAGATCTAGGTTTAAATAGGTTTGTGGGATTAGCCCCAAACTATAATTGCTAAGTTGTGATACTCATCAAATGGATTGTACCCTATGCTTGTTTTAGATTAGCTAACTAGAACATAGATCACTAGGATCTTAGATTATCTTGAATTATCCATTTGAGCGATGCCTGTCTCCCGTTGAGAAGAACGACAGTTCCTCCTTGAGACCTTGTGGTCATATTCGGCTCGCGCCTAGGCAGATCTAGAAGCCGTCGATCGATATCCCGACAGGTGAATCGATCGGCGCCGCGAAAGGTGTATCGCTCGATATCTCAAAAGGATATCGACCGACTCTTTTTCTGTGTCATCATGCGAAAGGTGGCCAGAGATCTAGATATTTTAACCAGTGATTCATCACATATGTTAAGCGGCTGAGATCTATAGTATCATGCAAGCAACTTATTAAAGCATTTATAGAGATTATAATCTCCATTCCTGAATAGAAACCCTATGTCTAGCACTCTTTATCCCATTAAACAACCCATCATATTGTTAGTTAGAGCAACTACCTTGCTCATTTTAGGAATTGTTATTTTCATTTCTATCATATAAACCAACCTTGCCTAGGATTGATTAGTAGATTTTATTTAATTGGTTCCCTAGCTCCTCGTGATTCGATCCCTAAGTACTACAGCTGTACCTCTTATTTGAGAGAGTAAGCTCTACTGGGTAATTTGAGCACTATCAAATTTGGCGCCGTTGCCGGGGAGCTTTGATCGCCATTAGATTTAATCTTATTAATCTTAGGTTTTTCTTTTACCCCCTTTCTTATTTAAATTTTTCTTGTCTTTTCAGGTACATGCCCAGCAGTACCAGAAGCAACAAGGGAAATCAACTTTTATTCTCAGAGGATCCTGCACACTTGGAACGTTCAATCCGCAAAGACCTACGCTCCGCATCGATCGACAGAATCGCAACACCGTCGACTGATACTCACGTTCAACAGTCGACCGACACTCAGACAACACCGTCGACCGATACCGTTCGCCGATCCACATCGTTCGATACTTCTAACCGTATATCGATCGACACTACTCCGCGAAGCATGGTCGCGATTGTTATTCTCACGCAGGGCGAGAATGGAAACCTGTATGACCAAGATGGTCATCTGCGTAATGCAACATGTCAGAAGCTAGATGCACAGGGAAACATAATCCCTGAGCCTGAAGCTGAGGCTACAGGAGAAGCTCAAACACGATCGTTGGCAGACTATAACCGTCCAGACGAGTACTACACCAACAGATCAGCTATTCGACTTCCAGATATTCAGAACTTCGAGCTCAAGCCTCAGTACTACTCTCTCGTGTCTCAGATACCTTATTCTGGGCAATCACACGAGCATCCTATGGACCATCTGGAGAGGTTCGAGGATCTTATCGCTGCTATTCGTATGGATGGAGTCCCCGAGGACTACCTACTCTGCAAGCTCTTCAAATACTCACTGATTGGAGAGCTTCGCACTGGCTCAAGCAGCTACCTACAGGATCACTGACATCCTGGGCCGACATCAAAAACGCCTTCCTGCGTAATTTCTTTGATGAGGCACGCGCTGAAGACTTAAGAAGCAAAATCGCCACTTTCACGCAAAAGCCTAGTGAGACTTTTAAAGACGCGTGGATCAGATTCAAGTTCTTCCAGCGAGACTGTCCACACCATGGATTCAATGAAGTGCAGCTGTTAAGCACTTTCTACAGAGGTATCGCCTTACGGTATCAGATGGCTCTTGATACTGCTAGTGAGGGGAACTTCAACACTAGGAATCTAATAGAGGCTGTGAGACTTATTGAGAACCTAGCCAACAGCAGCAGCACCAAGAACACTGACTCTGACAAGAAGAAATCGGTTGCAGCCATCAGGGAAGACCAGATGAATGAAGTCAGAGCCAAGATAGATGCTTTACATGCATTTCTGGGGCAGCCAGTCTGCTCAGCTGAAGAAGGAGAGGCTAGAGAGGATGATACAGAGGAAGATGTGAACTACATTGGAGGTACTGGATTTCAGAGATATGGAAACCAGAGTGGAAACATAATTTTTTTTGGCAGTGGTCAGAAGAGTAACTACAACCAGAGTTCACAGTATCAGAAACCCTTCACCAACACAAGGAACTACGGCAACTCAGCTTACCAAAACCCACCGCCACCCCCCCAGGAGAGTAAGTTTGATGCCATGATTGATAGAGTTCTGGAAGGTCAGCAGAAGTTACAGTAGACTTCAATGGGAAGATTGATTCTGTCTTCAACAATCTGACCACGAGGATAGACACCATCTGCACTCAGGTTAAGAAACTTGAGACACATATTGTCCACACTGAAGACTCTATCAGGAGGATTGGAACTTCTAAGGAAGTAGGGGAAGGAAATAGGAAACACCACGTCAATGCTATCATAGATGATGATTTCTGGCAAGTGGTGAAACAGGAGAAGCTACAAGAAGGAGACTTCAAAGTGGAAAGTTCACTAAGTCTCGGTGGATCACAATGGTGTCGATCGACACCAACTAGTCCACATCGATCGACATCGACGATGTCTTTTCCGGACACGCTTGCAGATTGCAACGCGGTTAGGATATTGACACATGCTGAATTCACGGCTTCTCATCCATACCCACCCACCCACACCTACGAAGATATCGACCGACGAGACGAGCCACTCATCGATCGACACAAAGACGAGAACCGTATCGATCGACCCTTTTCTCCATCTTTTGATCGACACGCACCTCTCATATACCGAGTGCAACTACCATCGATAGACAGCAACCGAATCAATGCACTCATACCCACACCGAAACCACAAGCTAACCCTACCGAAATCACTGGTAACCCTTCAGACACTACACCTACATCAGAGGGAACTAAAGGAAGAAGGTTAAGGAGTAGGAAGGAGAAGATTCCTAAGAACCTTAAGAGGGAAGCTAATGCAAAGGAGATTGATGGTTTCACTAAGAGAGTTATCGGAATCCCACCAGAGAAACCTTTTGAGGAGGTTTACTTCACAAAGAGATTGTGGATGTTCTTCAGAGAAACAAGGGAGACTGAAACTGACATTAGGAGAAGGTTTGACAATGTCAGAGAGGATATGAGGAAAATGATTACTTTTCCAAAGAAGAGTGATCCTGGGAAGTTTGTAATACCCTGTGTGATACAAGGGATTGAATTTCCTCATGCACTATGTGACACTGGTTCATCAGTCAGCATCTTACCAAAAGTCATGGCAGACCATCTGGGCCTGCAAGTAGAGCCTTCACCAGAGATCTTTACTTTCGTGGATTACTCTCAGATAAACTCTGGAGGCTTCATCAAAGACCTAGAGGTACATATTGGTGATGCTATCGTCCCTGTGGATTTTCATGTCCTAGACATCAATCTAAATTGGAACTCTTCCCTCTTACTTGGAAGAGGATTTATGGCTACAGTAGGAGCCATATGTGACATGAACACCAACAGGATGTGCTTGACTATGATAGATCCAGAGATCCACTACGACCCTGTCAAGCTTGGCAAACCACCAGCCAAATCAGTGGTAAAGGAAGATGATACTGGTATCATCGCAGTTTGTCATTGTGAAGTCGAGTACGAGACAGAGTACTCGGGATCGATCGACAGTACTTTAACGTCATCGATCGACACTTACAAGTCAGAGGAGATCGACAACAACTATGGATCATCGATCGACAGAGACCCACCGGATGATGAACTCGATCTACCAGATCATTGCTACCCGAATTTTGCCATCCCACCCAACCTAAAGGAAGATGATTACTCAGTAAGGAGTTGGGCGGATAGCGGATTTCATGAGAGTTTTGCAGTAGACATAGCCACCTCTTCCCACAATGGAGACCACAGTGAAGAACATGATGCAGACTATTGGGAAGAGAGAGCTTGGGAAAATTACTTGGAGAATGACAGATTTGCAATTCGATTCCCACAATCGATCGACATCAAACGCCCACTATCGATCAATTATCTACTTCATCCAGCAAAACGACATCGTCCATCGATCGACATTGCCAGTATCACATTGATCGATATTAACCCGGACGACTTAAAGTACAAAATCGGAATTTCACCGATTAGGGCAACACATGGGTATAAAAGGTTGACACCTCAAGCCACGAAAATTCAAAACTTTTCACCTTCTACCCAGCAGCTTCCAGCACTCAGAAACCTATCAATGGAGGACTGCAACAACATGTACAATCGATCCAAACGTGCAGCTAGAAGTGCACCATCGATCGCCACCACCACACACCCATCGATCGACACCTTCAACAGAGCTCAACCAAGATCTCATGAACCTTACGATATCAGGAATGTTTCACTAACACCTGATGAATTTGGAATTTTCAGGCACACAGATGACTATGCAAGAGCTATGGATGGAAGAGTTCTGCACATGACCAGAGAAGACATAGCAGACATCCTCCAAGTTGCTAATGGACCAGAAAACCTGTTCAACACAGCAACGTAGCCATCCAGACATCCTAAATCACGTCCAGGACAACCACAACACCAACACAAGGGAGGATACAGTTCCTCAACACTTCGGTAAACCTAGACATTCACCATCGATCGACATTGTTTCAACACAATCGATCGACGGCGGATATCCCGGATCGATCGACATACCAAGAGTCAGATCGCCCGACAGACGATTGGAGTTTGGACGACGTGCTTTCAATACTGATGGATCCAGGAGATTCAAGTGGGAAGCTAAAGATGAATATGGTGTCTACAGAGATGAGTTTGGCTATGCTCGAGGAGTTGATGGTGAGATCATCCATGTTACCAAGGAGCAAATAAGAGAATTCTGGATAGAGCATCTCTTTTTTCACAGAGGTTCCAATACACACACGCCCTTACCATGCATACACACCACCACCAGTGCTCTACAGTAGAGAGGAGGTAGATGATATGGTGACTGATGTATGGAGAGTTCAGGCGCACCTTGAGGCAAACATGCACACATTGGTGGGAGACACTTTCCAGCCTTTGGATGTCAGTTACAAGGACTTCCAGAATGATATGGCTGAGATAAGAGTGGAGCTTGGAAACATATTGACCATGCTTGAGAAAGAGGCTACGCCACCAGTATCGACCGACAGAGTACGATTACCATCGGTCGACATCGGCAAGACTACATCCATGGACCAACCAGAATGTTCATCACCTAAGAAAGATGAATGGGAAGTTGCTTACATCAATACACGGATTGGAGACGTCTAAAGCCCTCTCAACAACAATGTCGAATGGTTAAGCAAGAGGATCGATCTTCTACAGAAAGAGTTGGACACAATTCGCCAGAATGACCAAACTCAGAATGCTACATTTCCATCGATCGACGCACTAAACTCATCATCGATCGACACAAGGTTCGCAGAACTGGAAGATAGGATGAAATCGTACGTAAGAAAGCATGAACTTTTCAGTTCACCTATCCTGCGATTCCAGGCCACAATGTCACGACAGCTGAAAGAGCTACAAAGAGACATGAGCATAGTTAAAGCTTATATTGATCTTCGTGACAGCAAAGAAACATCGATCGACAGGCCTCGACCAACATCGATCGACACCGAACCACCACCAGCGAAGAGAGCATGCACCACAGCAGAAGTTGATGAGATCAAACATATGCTGTACGTAGCCATGAATTCTATGGAGGAGAGACTCATAGAAAGAAGTGATAACATTGAGGAGACTCTCAATGAAAGAGTGACCAACCTTTGCAGAGCTACTGGTCTCTTGAAGAATGAGATACGCAGTATGCAGGGAAATCTTGAGTACCAAGGCCAACGTTCAGAATCGATCGACACAGCTGACACGGAGTCGATCGACAGCGATCCCAGCGAAGCGACCGATGTACCAATTGTAGCATCGATCGATACCGCATCTTTGGCAGATCAGGATCAACAGATTCAAGACCAGCACGCTAAAGACCAACATGCAGATCTACCTGAGCATTCTAGATTTGACTTCTATCAGCATCAGTTAGACACAGAAGATTTGGTCAGAAGGTTGCAAGTCATCAAAGCCGATTTAGCAAAGATATCTTCTAGATGGACAAGATCAGGTGATGCCACAAGAAGCTTCACTGCTGCTGAGTCCAAAGATGAGGGAAGTGTTTGCCCACTAGCAAACAACAACCCCCATTGCACCCCATGAGTCACTCACCTACTACAGTCAAGCTAAATGATTATAACCAAGCGCTGAGTGGGAGGCAACCCACTATTAGGTTTTCTTTTTCTTTATTTTATTTTTATTTTTCATTTTTGCTTTTATTTTTTCCGGATTTATTTTGCAGTTTTTATCAGATCCAAGTAGAATGCTAATTCCATCGACCGACATTCACCATTCATATCGCTCGACACCACACGACTATTTCTAACGATCAACGTATACCACTACGAATCGATCGACATCTTGTCGATCAGGTTTATTCATTCTAACTTGTTATATTAATTAATTATGTTTTATTTATTTACCTCACCACCGGCTGTGTTACACTGGGACAGTGTAATTTAAGTCTGGGGGAAGTTTACTAATATGTGTTTTTATTTTGGTTTTTATTTAAATTGTTTTCAAAATTATATTTCACATAAGTATTAAATAGGAACATTGATATGAATTTATATTTGATTATCTGACCACTCTTTAGCACCATTCTAGATTACTGATTGCAGATAGTACTAAAGATGCTAAAGTGGATCAACTTGCTATCTATATTCACTAGCTAAGATTGTTTGAAGGAACCAAAGCTGACCTCCAACACTAATATTGACTTATTTGCTTGTCTTGGGGCTTGAAAATCACTGGATCGGAATCCTCCTACAAGTCTGGAAGGTAAAAAGTCTGTGTGTTTCTAGTTCCCTTCCTTCTCTCTCTTCGGCATCTCGAGATCTAAGTTTATGTTATAAAAGATTGAAATGATTTCTTGAGAGGCAGAGGGGTAGGAGTGATTCCTTCGACCCCAGTATTCTAAATCTCAAGGATGATTACACATTGTGGAAACGAAGGGTAGGAGTGATTCCTCCGACCCCATTATTCGCTACACTTTGCCAAAAATGTATGAGTTACAATGCAAATGTCAATGAGATGGACTAGATGACCTATGTGGCATCGAAACCTGTTGAAATTGAAACTAATAAGAGATTCAGAGAAGAGAGAAGAGGGGAGAAAGGGATCAGAGAAGACTACATGTGTGTTCAGATACTTGTTTGAGTTGAATCCATGTGTCCTTTGATCGATACTCCCAAGGTAAAGCCTGCACTTTTATTTTATATTAAGAAATGAGGTTAGTAGAGGGGAATGTCAGATGAGAATTGCTAAGTGGTTGACTAGATGAGTTTAGTTGCTAAGTTAGGATAAGTCATGATGAACTTCTGTGATTAGGATGTTTAGACATGAATTGCAAACCCATAGAGTGATGACTTCAATATATTGAATCTTTGAGTTCCTGCTATTTCCAAACCTTTTCCAAAGACTACTGTTTTTGCTTGAGGACAAGCAAAGGAGTAAGTCTGGGGGAGTTGATATACCATGGATTTTACCCGTTTTTAACCATGGTATACTAGTATTTTACTATATATTTAATCTGTTTTCTAGCCTGTTAGGTATGTTTTCAGGTTCAGGAGCATTTTGTGAGAAAGTGATGTTTTTGGAGCATTTTGGAGTGCAAGAGATGATACACCCGAGTTGACCATTCAAGACTAAGTCGGAAGTCAACATTGCGATTATAATCGATCGATACTCATCTCGAGTTGTCGATCGATGTAGCTGAGAAGATCAGCGTACTAGAATATTATAATCGATCGATACACATTTAGTGTTGTCGATCGATATCGAGGACGAAATGGTTTAGCCGACTACTTCACCAAGACTTCACCAAATTACGAGATTGCCCCTGACGAGTTTTTAACCTAATGGAAATGCTTAAATACTCCTGCAAAGTGTTTTTGACGGCAACCTTCGAAAGAAGCAAACTTTTAACAACCCTCAAAGCAGAGAGTGTGAGAGAGAGACTAGAGTTTTATTTGTTTGAGAGAGATTGGAGAGATTTCTCATCTCCTTTTGTATTTCTACTTTATTCTATCTATGCAATTCTTTCATCTATCTATTGTTATGAATCGCTTAGCTATGTCTGAGTAGTCTACTTGTTAGATCTAGGGTTTAAATAGGTTTGTGGGACTAGCCCCAAACTATAATTGCTAAGTTGTGATACTCATCAAATGGATTGTACCCTATGCTTGTTTTAGATTAGCTAACTAGAACATAGATCACTAGGATCTTAGATTATCTTGAATTATCCATTTGAGCGATGCCTGTCTCCCGTTGAGAAGAACGACAGTTCCTCCTTGAGACCTTGTGGTCATATTCGGCTCGCGCCTAGGCAGATCTAGAAGCCGTCGATCGATATCCCGACAACTGAATCGATCGGCGCCGCGAAAGGTGTATCGCTCGATATCTCAAAAGGATATCGACCGACTCTTTTTCTGTGTCATCATGCGAAAGGTGTGGCCAGAGATCTAGATATTTTAACCAGTGATTCATCACATATGTTAAGCGGCTGAGATCTATAGTATCATGCAAGCAACTTATTAAAGCATTTATAGAGATTATAATCTCCATTCCTGAATAGAAACCCTATGTCTAGCACTCTTTATCCCATTTAAACAACCCATCATATTGTTAGTTAGAGCAACTACCTTGCTAATTTTAGGAATTGTTATTTTCATTTCTATCATATAAACCAACCTTGCCTAGGATTGATTAGTAGATTTTATTTAATTGGTTCCCTAGCTCCTCGTGATTCGATCCCTAAGTACTACAGCTGTACCTCTTATTTGAGAGAGTAAGCTCTACTAGGTAATTTGAGCACTATCAGAGTCCCCGGCAACGGCGCCAAATTTGATATCACTCAAATTACCCTAAAAAGTGAATTACTCTCTCAAATAAGAGGTTAAGATGTAGTACTTAAGGATCGAATCCACAAGGACTCTAGGACTACTTAAAAGACTTCTGTCGAATGTCATGAATGGTTTCATCACGTAACCCATAAATAACTCATATGCCCAAATTTGTAAGACGAAAATGAACCCTTCCATTGTATAAGATTCTTTCGTGATGTAATCGGAATACTTAACAGAGTACATCAAACTCTGACATGCTACCGACCTCACTTATATCTCTGGAAAGCTTCATACTCAAGGACTCTCTTTGCACACTCCAACGGAATATGACGTGAGGGAGCAATTCCATAGACAGCAAAATGAAGAACACTTAGCAAACTCACCATTGTACTCTTCAAGCTATCTCAAGCTTAATCCAACATTCCCCCCCCCTCCCCCCTAAGCTTGAACTCATCTTCACTCATATCTTGAACTCCAATAAGCTCCCTCGTTTCTTCATGCTCGACTTCACTCAATCTATCTTCAACACATTCTCTTATGTCGACTTTCTCACTCACAATGATATTGACTATCTCCAACAATTGGTATCGTAGAAATTGCACAGACCTTCATTGTAGCTTCTCAAGACTCTATGTATCTTTGCATATCTCTACTTATCACCTTACATAGAAATACAGATTCGGTCTGGTCGTATAAAGAAAAAATCTAAGACAACTGTCATTCCTCGAGTATCCTTTTCTATTGCTGTCTTCTTCAGTTTCAGACTTTGATAGCTACAAAGTTTCTAGAATCTACAGTGAATTATGAGGTCTGGTACTTTGTTCACGGTTTCCTGTATATGCATATCACTTGTTTTGAGTCATGTTCAAGGTAATATACCATTTTTATAACATAAGATATTGATTATTACTTTAACCAAGAAAGTTGTTTTGTGATTGAAAAAAATAAACGTGGTTTATATTCAATCTTGGCTCTTTGAATTTATTGAATTTTTTATTACACTGATTTAAATCGAAAGCTACAAATGAAAATTATTTGGAAATATAAATATGAGTATAAACAAGATTAAAATGTTGTTTGAATACATAATATGTATATAATATTTTTTGGGAAATTTGGGAAAAGAGAACTAAATAAATATGATTTTGTCCCCTTAGAATGATTTTACTAATTCTTATCCCCTTAGAACAAAACTTAAAAAAACCCAATTTAGTCCTTGGATTGTTTAATTAGTAATTTTTTTTTTTAAAAATAGTGTTAAATAAGTATAGTTATAAAGTCATATTTGTAAATAGTAAAGTGGAACAGTAAATAAAGGTTAAAAATAAAATAAATAAAAAATCGTCTCCCACACTTCTCCTACAGTGCTCGAGAAAAGAGATTGTCCTGCCCACCATAATCTCCGGCGCGTCTTCGTTTGCCGACGAACTTAAAACCGGCGTGACATCTTTCCTTCCTCCTTCCTTCTTCCTTCTTTTTCCGTGGTATTTTTCTGTTTCTCCTCCTTGTTTTGTCTGAGGTTGTGTTGTCGTTAAACTTCAAGTGACCTTGTTTTCTCCGGCAGCGTAAATCTGAGTTGGCACGAGGTGGACGAAGCTTCCATCACCAATTAAGAACAAGAGGATCTTTGAGACTGAAACTGTTATTCTGTAAGAAATGAAGGACCTTGCTTCTTTCTCTAGCGAAAATGGCGTTCAGATTGCAGATTCTCTATCCTCCAGCGCCGGCAAAACACCTCAAAACCTTGTTTTCTCCGATTGCATAAATAGGTGGTGGCATAATGCGGTCGAAGCTCTCGTCTCTGATTAAGAACAAGTAGGTGTTCGATTTTGTCTTTGTGTTAGATCTTGTTCATCAACTGTTAGCTAAAGGCAAAAGCTTTTAATTTTATAAAGCTCAATTCTTCCTCAATTACCTGATTTGAGTGCTTGATTGATGTGTTAGGGTTCAAGACAAAAGAGAAGAGTTAAAAGGAGAAGATGTTGTACATCATAGGTTTAGGTTTATGAGACGAACGAGACCAAACCCGGAGAGCACTCGAGGCCGTCAAGAAATCTCAGAAAATAAACATGGAAGCTTACACTTCTCTTTTGTCCTTTGCTCTCTCTTCTGATGGTCTTTCTAATCTCGTAAAGTCTTTGAAGTCCTTTGTAGCTCACTAGATTCACCAGTTCACATTTAAAGTTTGTGCCTTTTTTTTCTCGGACAGAAATTTTTTTATGGGAAACCAATCACACTTCCCGATAGAGAGATGGTGGACGAAAAGGCAGGGAGTACGATGGAAGAATCCATTGATAATGATACTGCTATTCTCGTTGATGGTGATCCCTTTAGGTAATGTTGGTTAGATAATCTAATTAGGTAATTAGGTAATCTAATTAGACAGTGCCGTTTTGTTAGTTAGATATTGTCTGATTTTTTTTGTATATGTGTGTTTTTTTGTTTGTTGCAGAGCTACAATGCATAGCGATCTTGTTGTTAGAGCTAAGAAACTAGGTGTAAACGTAGAGGTGGTGCACAGCGCATCTGTGATGAACGCTGTTGGGATCTATGGTCTGCAGCTTTACCATTTACGGTTTTGATCCCCTTCTTTACCGAGACTTGGAGACCAGATAGCTTTTATGAGAAGACTAAGAAGAACTGTGCTCTTGGATTGCATTATATTATGAAGCTTTTACGAGAAGATCCATTTACTGTATTATAGATCTTTGTTTCAGTAAGAATTTCAGTTTTGGATTTTATTTGTGTATCTTTTGTGAGCAGATCAAAGGAAAATATAACATTTAAAGTGATGTAATTTTGGATGATCCATCATTCCATGCATAACTACTCTTCTATTATGAATCTTCTATGTCTTTGATATGCTTTATCTACTCTATTAAAATAGAGTCATTATTTTTATCTACTATAAAGAGTCTATGTTAGACTGGATCTAGATTATTAATATTCTGAACATATTGTGAACAAAATAGTGGGATATTAAATAACAAATGAAATATTTTTACTTAGATAATTAAAATGCTCCCCCCTGGTATATAGGACATTTGTTTATATTTAAACACTAGGGTCGGCCCGTCCTACGGGCGGAAAATTACAATAAAAATGATTTTTTATTAATTTATATACATTAAAAATATTATAACCAAACAAATAAGAAAGAATTATGAATAAAAAAGTTATCATTCAGTTTTAAATTTCTACTAAATTGACATACATTATATATTATAACAACAATAAAAACAACCCTATTACTCTAACCAATTCACCAATAAAACAAATTAATTACAATAATCACAATGGTTGTAACATAACCGGGTAATATTAAATTTTACGTATTACGCAATCGACATTTATATCTTATATTTTAATTTAATCAAACATAAAATAAAAATATTATTTGGATTGAATTGATAAAACAAATATAACTTAAATTTGAATCCGCGTTTTAACACGGGTTAGCTTCTAGTACTTGTTTATATTTGTGTATGACTAATATGCGCTTTATATAGTCTTTGTTCCTTGTTATTAATGAAATTTTCACAAGTGAAAGAGACTCTCGTTAAGCTTATGTATACTTGGAAGATTGCAGCAAACTTGTTTGTTAACCTTAGTTAACATTGGTAACGTCTACGAGCTGGTCACGCATATATTGATGTGGTTTGACGTGATATGAAAATACAAAAAATGTTGTTTAGTAGACTCGAACTTAGGACATGGACATTAAAACTACCCTCTCTTCCCACTAGACCATGAAACTATTGTTATTTTCTACAAATTGTTTCTAATATATCAAGGAACGATGAACTGAAATTTAGGGAACAAATTTTAAAAAAGGAAATAAAAAAGATTTAATAGATTTAGGGAATATTTTGTGACATTTATTTCCTAGATTTTCGGATTTTGTTACAAATCCGGTAGAAAGTACTTACTACAACCGGTTGAATATGGATGACATGGTAGAAAGAGAATACAGAGAAGGTAGACAAACGAGAGATATGAAGAAAGTATATTCTTCAGAAGAAGACATAAGAACATTTATTAAGGCTTACTATCTACGAGTTTCGCAGAAAGTAGTATATAATGTTTATTATGTATTCTACTTTTGTAGACTCAAATGTTTTTGGTGTAGTTAGCAGTCTACTATGTGCAGATCGTTGTGGCTGGAGTAGAATGCATATTCTGAGACGCCGTAATTGAGTACTTCATATATGCACATAATTGAGTACTTCATCTTTCATATTTTTAATAAATATTTTGTATTGTAAATTAATTTATATGAATTTTTAAACCTTTAAAGGGTAGTGAAAGTCTAAAAGTGGAAAAAATTGAAATCATTCTAAGAGGACAAAGTCATAGTTATTTAGTTCTCTTTTCCCAAATTTCTCATATTTTTTTAGTAATTTCATTAACATAAGGCTTTAAAAAATCAAAATTAGTTGGATATATAATCCTGGTTATCTTGGCCGTTTATCTCCTAAACCAAATGGTTCAACTCAAAATAACTAAAATACAGTGAAAATATGCTAATAACAGATATGAAAACAATAAAATTACTAATATGTATATAAATAATTTACAGAGGTAGTAGCTAGAATCTCGCAGGCAATTTTAGTAATAGAATATTACTTAATTATTTCATGTTAAATACATAAAAAGAGTTTTTTTTATTTGTTTATAGAATCAGTTAGACATAGATTTTCAGGTATTTATTTAGGTGCAAGTTTTTTGAAAATTAGACACCGATTAGATATTATAAATTATGTTTATGTTTCAAGTTGAGTCCTACAAGTCTGAATGAGTTCGGTTCTGATATATGGAAACCTAAAAATATTAAAATAATGAATCTATCTGAAACAAATTTGGATATTTGAACCGAAATAACTATATTATCCTGTTCAATTTAGATCTTTTAAATACATTTTGTTATATAATGATACATTTAAAATATATAACACTAATCATGAAAAACAAATATCAATGTATAAATATATAAGAACCAATACCAACACAGACTCAGACTCTAGTTTATATTTTAATCTTACTATGGCATATGTAATTACGATAACAGTAGTTTTGAATAAATATAATTAATAATTCTAGCTAGAAGTTATTTTCTTTAACTCTTTCTTTAATATTCTATTTCTTTTTTTTATTCTTTTTCATTTGATATTCACTTTCGTTCCATATTTTATTGGGAGGTTTACTAAAATAACATCAAATTTTGATATAATTACTAGAATAACATATAATTTTTTTAATTACTATATTATTTTTTATGCCCAAAATGCCCTCATTTTCTTTGTTAACAAAAAAAAAATTTAAAAAAAAATTACAGAAAATATAAATAATTTCGCAATATTTCTCCAACTCTAACTCCTCTTCTAAGGTAGCCAAATTGCTTCTCTTCTCCACTAGGTCTCTAGGCAAGTCTGCCTCTAAAATGATACAAACCCCTAATATATAAAACTTAACAGGCGGCCAGGGACTTGGTGTGTAAATAATATACTTTGTGATACTTTAAAAGTTCACTTTCTTCAAAATGAAGAAAAATATGAAGTAACATTCACTCCAATAGTTTGCTTCATTTCTTTCTTGTAAAAAAATATTCCAAATATATTTCATTTCCACTTTATCATTAATTACTAATAAAAACGTTATACTTTCTCATATTTACTTATTTTACCTAACTATTTTATTTTAACAATAATCCAACACTATTATTATTTCATATAATAAATTTATTACATAACAGAATAAACAGCTACAAAAATCATAATTTGTAAAAAAATACCATATATATACATTTTTCTACAATGATTAACAATAGTGTTTAGAAATAAGAAATGAGTTTATTTATTTTTGATTCATTTAAATCGAGTTACAGATTTCTTAAAAACAAATATTCATATGCTCTTCGATATAAATATCTGATTAAATAATAAAATAATAGACAAAATTTTGAATATAATGGGATATTATTAATTTATATAATTTATTTTTTTTGCCAAATTAATTTATATAATTTATTTTTGTAAAAGATAATAATAAGTAAAAATTTAGGACCAGATTATAATTTGAAAAGTTCATCTTAAAAAATGAAGACATAAGCAGTAGATCTTCAAATTTGAAATAATACTGTTATTGCTTCATTTTAAAGGAGTTGGAGCAAATCTTACTTCAAAATGAAACAAAAAGTGAAAAATGAAGTGGACTTGGAGACGCTTTAAGTCTTCTTTTTATCTGATGGTTATACTCAAACTTCATTCTTGGAGGATTTTAATCTTTGCTTTTATCATTAGGCAAAGTATTCTTAAAAAGATGGATTTTCGAGCTTTACGTTTTCATCTTTACACTTTCAGAAAAGTCAAAGCTGGTTTAAGCTGCAGGTGTTCTGACAAAGACTGGTCTGAATTGTTCAAGCTTCTGGAGCGTATGAGGAAGGTAGAAGGTCTCTTGGTGACAGACGCCATCAGGAAGTGAAGCACATACATGGAATCAGACTGCGGGTTGGGTTTTGTTGCTAGTAGAAACACTGGAACAGATTAATTCCTACATCGTCAGTGGTTGGACAGTAGTTCTCCGGTGAAGACACAACTCTTTCCCTATGTGCAACACGTGGAAGGACATGTGTTTAGCATTTGTTCATCCATATCATTAATATTGGGCTTAATTTGGGTGATTTGTAATGGTCTTTAGTTTGATTATCATTTGTAATATTTGGCCCATGGCCTTTAATATAATATGATGTTGATAACAAAAAATGGTTATTAATTTATGCGTTATTTTTTTGTGTGGAAATTTATGGGTTAATTTATTTTGTATTTTTAATGTTTTTTCTCCGGCCTGAAATGGGCACGGGCAGGAGGAGGTTCTTGTGATTTTTTTGACTTGCTCAACTATATGAATTCATAATATTTATTTTCTAAAAATAAAATTTCTATAAAAATGAATGGCTAATCTCGTTGTTGGTTTTTGAAATGCCTATATTTAGAGTGTATTGCATATATAAATGACCTGATAGAAAGAAAAAAAAAACATCTATTACAAAAAAAAGGTAAACAAAACTACAAAGTTTCTAGAATCTACAGTGAATTATGAGGTCTGGTACTTTGTTCACGGTTTCCTGTATATGCATATCACTTGTTTTGAATCATGTTCAAGGTAATATACCATTTTTATAACATAAGATATTGATTATTACTTTAACCAAGAAAGTTGTTTCGTGGTTGAAAAAAATAAACGTGGTTTATATTCAATCTTGGCTCTTTGAATTTATTGAATTTTTATTACACTGATTTAAATCGAAAGCTACAAATGAAAATTGTTTGGAAATATAAATATGAGTATAAACAAGATTAAAATGTTGTTTGGATACATAAATAGTATATAATATTTTTTAGTAATTTCATTGACATAAGGCTTTAAAAATCAGAATTAGTTGGATATATAATCCTGGTTTTCTTGGCCGTTTATCTCCTAAACCAAATGGTTCAACTCAAAATAACTAAAATACAGTGAAAATATCCTAATAACAGATATGAAAACAATAAAATTACTAATATGTATATAAATAATTTACAGAGGTAGTAGCTAGAATCTCGCAGGCAATTTTAGTAATAGAATATTACTTAATTATTTCATGTTAAATACATAAAAAGAGTTTTTTTTTTATTTGTTTATAGAATCAGTTAGACATAGATTTTCGGGTATTTATTTAGGTGCAAGTTTTTTGAAAATTAGACACCGATTAGATATTATAAATTATGTTTATGTTTCAAGTTGAGTCCTACAAGTCTGAATGAGTTTGGTTCTGATATATGGAAACCTAAAAATATTAAAATAATAAATATATCTGAAACAAATTTGGATATTTGAACCGAAATAACTATATTATCCTGTTCAATTTAGATCTTTTAAATACATTTCGTTATATAATGACACATTTAAAATATATAACACTAATCATGAAAAAACAAATATCAATGTATAAATATATAAGAACCAATACCAACACAGACTCAGACTCTAGTTTATATTTTAATCTTACTACGGCATATGTAATTACGACATATGTAATTACGATAACAGTAGTTTTGAATACATATAATTAATAATTCTACCTAGAAGTTATTTTCTTTAACTCTTTCTTTAATATTCTATTTCTTTTTTTTTATTCTTTTTCATTTGATATTCAATTTCGTTCCATATTTTATATTCAAGCAAATAATTTTCTGTGTATATTTTAAAAGTGTAGTTGAATAACATATTTTTCTGCTACCAAGTGGTTGTTCGTATTTATTTTGACTTGGTCAACTATAGGAATATGGAATCTCCATAATTAATCAACATATTTTGACACAAACTGAAATCGCATATATTCAGACCGTATGATTTTTTACTTGGTTACCGATATGTTTTTTGGTTTTATTGAATCCCTTATATTCAGATTGTATAAAAAAGATTTACTACATAGGGATGATAGGAAAAAAACACAGCCCTTACAAAAACTAAGCAAACATTAAGTTTCTTCTAACTGAAATGGAATTAAGAATATCTTAATGGTTTCATCTTTTACGAACCAAAGAAACTGAAAGCGAACCAAAAAGAGCAATATCTCGTATAACCGAAAACACCAAAAATAAAAAAATATCCAAAAATATACACAAAAATATTCGAATACATCCGAAAATAACCATTAATACCCAAAAGCATCCAAAAACAAATACCCAAATGGTTACCTAATTCGACCAGAACGAAACCCAAATCAAACTGAAACATTTTAAAAACAAATGGTTCCAATTCTTGAAAACTGGAAAAATGAACCGAACATAATATAATTGACGAACCGAATGTCCATTATCTAACTTTCTCCAAGTAAAAACTTCTACAATTTATATTTAATTACGAGGTGTTGTATTGTGCTCATGGTTTTTTTTTTTTGAACACCATTGTGCTCATGGTTTCTACAACAATTTATCATGAGACACTTTTTTTTGTGCTACTAATTGTTTATCTAAAATGCTGTTTTTACGGATGTTATCAATTTTTAGATGTGGAAGCTAAGCCCAAACGAGTGTGCTTGGGCAACGAGTTTCACAGAGGAACTTGCAGCACTCCTAATAAATGCATTCAATTGTCAAACGTATCAAAAATAGGTTTGGAGTAAAACCTTTTCAATGCAATTGTACGGAACAGATCTCCAGACTTAGGCATACGACAGGAATAACGATTCAACGTTGTCATTGTAAATATCATTGCAAATGATATAAAGAAAAAAAATAGTGCAAATAACATTATTAATTAGGGAAAAACTAGTTTAACCTTTATTTATCCATTAATACTAGTTTAACTCTAATTTCTAGTTTGTTTTTCATATATTTTACTTTTATTTCCTTTGTTAACAAAAGAATAATTACTAAAATGCCAATACTGAATTTTTGGAATATTTATAATTTTGCCATCCACAAATTTAGTTTGTCTACGTTTTGTATAGCCATAGACTTAAATATATTTTTCTTTAGCTGTAGATTTATTAAAAATTCTATAGACTTAATAAAATTTCTGCAGACTTTTTACAACAATTCTGTCATGTTTGACAACAAATTTATTAAATATTGGCAGCTTTAATTTGTTTGGCCACATATTTACTTAATTTGAACAGATTTGTGTAGAATTTGATAGATTTATTTTTCTTTAGCCACAGATTTGCTTGTTTTTGATAGATTTAATTTTGATTTGATTATTTTATTATTCTTTAGCCACAAATTTACTTAATTTTAACAGACTTAGTTGAGATTTGATAGATTTATTTATTCTTTGAGTACAGATTTATTAGAATTTCACAAATTTGATTAGAATTTGATAGATTTATTTATTATTTGACTACAGATTTGTTACAATTTGACATATTTGTTTAAACTTAAGCCACAACTTTATTTATGATTTGGCTACATTTTTATTTTATTTTTGCAAACCAGACTAAACCATTTAATTCTGAAATTATTCTATATACCAGTAATTTAACTTGATCTAAACCAAAACGTTTCAAAACCAATCATAATTTGAATCAAAAAAGCATATAAACCAAATTTATTTAATTAAACCAAACCAAATTATTTTAAACCAAACATAGATAACAACAACGATTGATCTAGGTGATGTGTTGTTTTACCGTTCTTCCTTAGTAGACAAGAGGACAACAATGATTGATCCAAAGAAGTGTTCAACGCTTCAACCTGTTTGAGTTTAGATGTTTTCTTAATAAGGATCAAATGCACGTGATAGATTTAATACTTTTTACTCAGCTTGTATTAGTTACGTTTTTTTTTACTGATTTCTTGTTACTTTCTTCTACATCTAATTACATGCATGTGACTACACAATAAGAATACAAGTTCACTAAGAAAATAAGCGCTGGGAATTAAACTACTAAGAATAAATGTGGCCAATTTACACAATAAGACTACAAGTTTACTAAGAAAATAAGTGCAGGTAATTAAACTACAAAGATTAAACATGGAAATTTACACAATAAGATTACAAGTTTCACTAAGAAAGGAAATCAATGATTTGAGGTTGTCCAACAGCATCGTAAATCTCAGCAGCTAACTTCTGTCGAATTTCATGAATGGTTTCATCACGTAACCCATAAATAACTCATATGCCCAAATCTGTAAGACGAAAATGAACCCTTCCATTGTATAAGATTATTTCGTGCTGTAATCGGAATACTTAACAGAGTACATCAAACTCTGACATGCTACCGACCTCACTTGTATCTCTGGAAAGCTTCATACTCAAGGAATCTCTTTGCACACTCCAACAGAATATGACGTGAGGTAGCAATTACATAGACAGCAAAATGAAGAACACGTAGCAAACTCACCATTGTACTCTTCAAGCTATCTCAAGCTTAATCCAACATTCCCCTCCCCCTAAGCTTGAACTCATCTTCACTCATATCTTGAACTCCAATAAGCTCCCTCGTTTCTTCATGCTCAACTTCACTCAATCTATCTTCAACACATTCTCTTATGTCGACTTTCTCACTCACAATGATATCGACTATCTCCAACAATTGGTATCGTAGAAATTGCACAGATCTTCATTGTAGCTTCACAAGACTCTATGTATCTTTGCATATCTCTACTTATCACCTTTACATAGAAATACAGATTTGGTCTGGTCGTATAAAGCAAAAATCTAAGACAACTGTCATTCCTCGAGTATCCTTTTCTATTGATGTCTTCTTCAGTTTCAGACTTTGATAGCTTCAAGCGTCTTTCAGTTTCTTTCTTTGTCCTTGATATCACTCAAATTACCCTAAAAAGTGAATTACTCTCTCAAATAAGAGGTTCAGATGTAGTACTTAGGGATTGAATCCACAAGGACTCTAGGATTACTTAAAAGACTTAATGTATTAAAAATGAAGATAGACTTAAAGGTTTATTTGTTTTAAAGCAGTAAATAATATGGTGAACAAGGTGGTTGTTCAGTAACTGATGTGAAGGTTGTTTCTTGGTGAGGAAAATAGCTAGATTCAGGTAAGTTCTCAGGTATGAAATTATGCAAATTGAATGTGACTTAAGGGTTTTAGTTCTTTGAACTCAAACAACGGGTACAACCAGTAGGGTTTCCTTTGACTAGATCCCGGATCTCAACTGTCGTCTATTGATCACGGGAAAGAGTCGATCGATATGACTTTCGTCTAATCGATCGATACACCTTTCAAACAATCGATCGCTACAACAATGGTTGTATCGATCGACGGTAATTCTAGCAAGCTTTATCGGATTGGTTTGATATTGTTCTCTAATGATCTAGACCACCTTTCGCATGTGTCTAGTCAGTTAGATCACTCTAGTTTATTTCAGGGTATTGAGAGTATACAGTAGGTTATCTCATCAATCCTAAGATCTAGATTTAAGGGTGATCAATCCTAAATGTAGTTTTAAGGGCAACTAGAATGAAAGAACTAATTTTTATCACCCTAACAGTTATCACAAACTCATCACATGATTCATCCTTTTGAGAAACCTAAATCTAATAATTAGGTTTACTCAGAAAATTCATGAGAGACAAAATCCTGATGGTTTGAATAAATGTTAATATGAAATGTGGAACACAAAGAGTATGAGTAGATATAAAAAGGGAGTTCAAGATCTTCTCTGTTTTGTAGTCACAGATCTATCTCTCCAACTCTAACTCCTCTTCTAAGGTAGCCAAATTGCTTCTTTTCTCCACTAGGTCTCTAGGCAAGTCTGCCTCTAAAATGATACCAAACCCTAATATATAAAACTTAATAGGCGGCCAGGGACTTGGTGTGTAAATAATATACTTTGTGATACTTTAAAAGTTCACTTTCTTCAAAATGAAGAAAAATATAAAGTAACATTCACTCCAATAGTTTGCTTCATTTCTTTCTTCTAAAAAAAATATTCCAAATATATTTCATTTCCACTTTATCATTAATTACGAATAAAAACGTTATACTTTCTCATAATTACTTATTTTACCTAACTATTTTATTTTAACAATAATCCAACACTATTATTATTTCATATAATAAATTTATTACATAACAGAATAAACAGCTACAAAAATCATAATTTGTAAAAAAACACCATATATATACATTTTTCTACAATGATTAACAATAGTGTTTAGAAATAAGAAATGAGTTTATTTATTTTTGATTCATTTAAATCTAGTTAAAGATTTCTTATAAACAAATATTCATATGCTCTTCGATATAAATATCTGATTAGATAATAAAATAATAGACAAAATTTTAAATTTTATTGGATATTATTAATTTATATAATTTATTTTTGTAAAAGGTAATAATAAGTGAAAATTTAGGACCAGATTATAATTTGAAAAGTTCATCTTACAAAATGAAGACATAAACAATAGATCTTCAAATTTGAAATAATACTGTTATTGCTTCATTTTAAAGGGGTCGGAGCAAATCTTACTTCAAAATGAAGCAAAAAGTGAAAAATAAAATGGACATGGAGACGCTTTAAGTCTTCTTTTTATCTGATGGTTATACTCAAACTTCATTTTTGGAGGATTTTAATCTTTGCTTTTATCATTAGGCAAAGTATTCTTAAAAAGATGGATTTTCGAGCTTTACGTTTTCATCTTTACACTTTCAGAAAAGTCAAAGCTGGTTTTAGCTGCAGGTGTTCTGACAAAGACTGGTCTGAATTGTTCAAGCTTCTGGAGCGTATGAGGAAGGTAGAAGGTCTCTTGGTGACAGACGCCATCAGGAAGTGAAGCACACACATGGAATCAGACTGCGGGTTGGGTTTTGTTGCTAGTAGAAACACTGGAACAGATTAATTCCTACATCATCAGTGGTTGGACAGTAGTTCTCCGGTGAAGACACAACTCTTTCCCTATGTGCAACACGTGGAAGGACATGTGTTTAGCATTTGTTCATCCGTATCATTAATATTGGACTTAATTTGGTTGATTTGTAATGGTCTTTAGTTTGATTATCATTTGTAATATTTGGCCCATGGCCTTTAATATAATATGATGTTGACAACAAAAAATTGTTATTAATTTATGGGTTATTTTTTGTGTGGAAATTTATGGGTTGATTTATTTTGTATTTTTAGTGTTTTTTCTCCGGCCTGAAATGGGCACGGGCACGAGGAGGTTCTTGTGATTTTTTTGACTTGTCAACTATATGAATTCATAATATTTATTTTCTAAAAATAAAATTTCTATAAAAATGAATGGCCAATCTCGTTGTTGGTTTTTAAACTGCCTATATTTAGAGTGTATTGCATATATAAAGGGCCTGATAGAAAGAAAAAAAAAACAAAAAAACATCTATTACAAAAAAAAGGTAAACAAAACTACAAAGTTTCTAGAATCTACAGTGAATTATGAGGTCTGGTACTTTGTTCACGGTTTCCTGTATATGCATATCACTTGTTTTGAATCATGTTCAAGGTAATATACCATTTTTATAACATAAGATATTGATTATTACTTTAACCAAGAAAGTTGTTTCGTGGTTGAAAAAAATAAACGTGGTTTATATTCAATCTTGGCTCTTTGAATTTATTGAATTTTTATTACACTGATTTAAATCGAAAGCTACAAATGAAAATTGTTTGGAAATATAAATATGAGTATAAACAAGATTAAAATGTTGTTTGGATACATAAATAGTATATAATATTTTTTAGTAATTTCATTAACATAAGGCTTTAAAAATCAGAATTAGTTGGATATATAATCCTGGTTATCTTGGCCGTTTATCTCCTAAACCAAATGGTTCAACTCAAAATAACTAAAATACAGTGAAAATATCCTAATAACAGATATGAAAACAATAAAATTACTAATATGTATATAAATAATTTACAGAGGTAGTAGCTAGAATCTCGCAGGCAATTTTAGTAATAGAATATTACTTAATTATTTCATGTTAAATACATAAAAAGAGTTTTTTTTTATTTGTTTATAGAATCAGTTAGACATAGATTTTCGGTTATTTATTTAGGTGCAAGTTTTTTGAAAATTAGACACCGATTAGATATTATAAATCTATATTATTAAAAGAGAAGTACACTTTGAAAATGCCCCTAAGTTTTTGAAGTTATTTACATTAGAATGCCACTGAAGTAATAAATTAATTTTCCTTAGTTATAGTTGTCTTTTCTGATTTGTAAATGCATTTTTCTTAATTATAGTTATCTTTATTGAACTTATATTTAAGTATGCTTGTCTTTTCCTATATTTAAGTATACTTGTTTTTATTGAACCTATATTTAAGTATGCTTATCTTTTCCTAATTTTAATAATAGATTTAAGCATTTAATGTATTTTCTTAATTTAAATAATAGATTTTCTTAATCAAATATTTACGAAAATAGATTTCCCAATATACTTTGTTTTAACATGTTAAATATTTTTCATATTTATTGGTATAAATAATAAAATAAAAATCACACATCATAATCAATTTATATATTATATAAATAAAATATAAAATAATTTATTCATATATTATTAGTATAATGGTTTCATAATATAAATATAATAAGTTATAAATTTTGGATTTGTTTATATGATACACTGTGATATAATAAACGATCAAAATCACAAAATATAATAATAAATAAAATTGTTATGTTTTAAAATGTTTTATTAATAATTATTTAATACATTTTAATTTAAATATATATATATATATATATTATACCATTAGTACAAATAAAAATTTAAAATGAAAGCAAATATTTATACAGTCATGGGTCAAACTCTAGAAATAAACAACAACATCGCTAAATTATTTTTCTTTAACAAATTTATTTTGATAGAAATATTGTTCCAAATATGGTTTATATATTTTATGTATTTATAAATTTATTTTATTGGGATGCTAAGATTTTGAAATTGGAAAAAAATATGACCCACCTCTATATTATTTTTATGAAGAAATTTAAATTATGTATCAAAATATTTTATTAAGCTTTTAATTTTAAGTTTTATTATAACTGCAAAAATTAATTTTCAATCGGAATTTATGTGCAAATATTACAAATTCATCATTTAATATAAACACAAAATTTAAAAACAGAAAATAAATACCCGCCCGGTCGGGCGGGTCAAGGTCTAGTTATGTTTATGTTTCAAGTTGAGTCCTACAAGTCTGAATGAGTTTGGTTCTGATATATGGAAACCTAAAAATATTAAAATAATGAATATATCTGAAACAAATTTGGATATTTGAACCGAAATAACTATATTATCCTGTTCAATTTAGATCTTTTAAATACATTTCGTTATATAATGACACATTTAAAATATATAACACTAATCATGAAAAAACAAATATCAATGTATAAATATATAAGAACCAATACCAACACAGACTCAGACTCTAGTTTATATTTTAATCTTACTACGGCATATGTAATTACGACATATGTAATTACGATAACAGTAGTTTTGAATACATATAATTAATAATTCTACCTAGAAGTTATTTTCTTTAACTCTTTCTTTAATATTCTATTTCTTTTTTTTATTCTTTTTCATTTGATATTCAATTTCGTTCCATATTTTATATTCAAGCAAATAATTTTCTGTGTATATTTTAAAAGTGTAGTTGAATAACATATTTTTCTGCTACCAAGTGGTTGTTCGTATTTATTTTGACTTGGTCAACTATAGGAATATGGAATCTCCATAATTAATCAACATATTTTGACACAAACTGAAATCGCATATATTCAGACCGTATGATTTTTTACTTGGTTACCGATATGTTTTTTGGTTTTATTGAATCCCTTATATTCAGATTGTATAAAAAAGATTTACTACATAGGGGATGATAGGAAAAAAACACAGCCCTTACAAAAACTAAGCAAACATTAAGTTTCTTCTAACTGAAATGGAATTAAGAATATCTTAATGGTTTCATCTTTTACGAACCAAAGAAACTGAAAGCGAACCAAAAAGAGCAATATCTCGTATAACCGAAAACACCAAAAATAAAAAAATATCCAAAAATATACACAAAAATATTCGAATACATCCGAAAATAACCATTAATACCCAAAAGCATCCAAAAACAAATACCCAAATGGTTACCTAATTCGACCAGAACGAAACCCAAATCAAACTGAAACATTTTAAAAACAAATGGTTCCAATTCTTGAAAACTGGAAAAATGAACCGAACATAATATAATTGACGAACCGAATGTCCATTATCTAACTTTCTCCAAGTAAAAACTTCTACAATTTATATTTAATTACGAGGTGTTGTATTGTGCTCATGGTTTTTTTTTTTTGAACACCATTGTGCTCATGGTTTCTACAACAATTTATCATGAGACACTTTTTTTTGTGCTACTAATTGTTTATCTAAAATGCTGTTTTTACGGATGTTATCAATTTTTAGATGTGGAAGCTAAGCCCAAACGAGTGTGCTTGGGCAACGAGTTTCACAGAGGAACTTGCAGCACTCCTAATAAATGCATTCAATTGTCAAACGTATCAAAAAATAGGTTTGGAGTAAAACCTTTTCAATGCAATTGTACGGAACAGATCTCCAGACTTAGGGGTACGACAGGAATAACGATTCAACGTTGTCATTGTAAATATCATTGCAAATGATATAAAGAAAAAATTAGTGCAAATAACATTATTAATTAGAGAAAAACTAGTTTAACCTTTATTTATCCATTAATACTAGTTTAACTCTAATTTCTAGTTTGTTTTTCATATATTTTACTCTTATTTCCTTTGTTAACAAAAGAATAATTACTAAAATGCCAATACTGAATTTTTGGAATATTTATAATTTTGCCATCCACAAATTTAGTTTGTCTACGTTTTGTATAGCCATTGACTTAAATATATTTTTCTTTAGCTGTAGATTTATTAAAAATTCTATAGACTTAATAAAATTTCTGCAGACTTTTTACAACAAATCTGTCGCGTTTGACCACAAATTTATTAAATATTGACAGATTTAATTTATTTGGCCACATATTTACTTAATTTGAACAGATTTGTGTAGAATTTGATAGATTTATTTTTCTTTAGCCACAGATTTGCTTGTTTTTGATAGATTTAATTTTGATTTGATTATTTTATTATTCTTTAGCCACAAATTTACTTAATTTTAACAGACTTAGTTGAGATTTGATAGATTTATTTATTCTTTGAGTACAGATTTATTAGAATTTCACAAATTTAATTAGAATTTGATAGATTTATTTATTATTTGACCACAGATTTGTTACAATTTGACATATTTGTTTAAACTTAAGCCACAACTTTATTTATGATTTGGCTACATTTTTTTTTATTTTTGCAAACCAGACTAAACCATTTAATTCTGAAATTATTCTATATACCAGTAATTTAACTTGATCTAAACCAAAACGTTTCAAAACCGATCATAATTTGAATAAAAAAAAGCATATAAACCAAATTTATTTAATTAAGCCAAACCAAATTATTTTAAACCAAACATAGATAACAACAACGATTGATCTAGGTGATGTGTTGTTTTACCGTTCTTCCTTAGTAGACAAGAGGACAACAACGATTGATCAAAAGAAGTGTTCAAAGCTTCAACCTGTTTGAGTTTAGATGTTTTCTTAATAAGGATCAAATGCACGTGATAGATTTAATACTTTTTACTCAGCTTGTATTAGTTATGTTTTTTTTTACTGATTTCTTGTTACTTTCTTCTACATCTAATTACATGCATGTGACTACACAATAAGAATACAAGTTCACTAAGAAAATAAGCGCTGGGAATTAAACTACTAAGAATAAATGTGGCCAATTTACACAATAAGACTACAAGTTCACTAAGAAAATAAGTGCAGGTAATTAAACTACAAAGATTAAACATGGAAATTACACAATAAGATTACAACTTTCACTAAGAAAGGAAATGAATGATTTGAGGTTGTCCAACAGCATCGTAAATCTCAGCAGCTAACTTCTGTCGAATGTCATGAATGGTTTCATCACGTAACCCATAAATAACTCATATGCCCAAATCTGTAAGACGAAAATGAACCCTTCCATTGTATAAGATTCTTTCGTGCTGTAATCGGAATACTTAACAGAGTACATCAAACTCTGACATGCTACCGACCTCACTTGTATCTCTGGAAAGCTTCATACTCAAGGACTCTCTTTGCACACTCCAACGGAATATGATGCGAGGGAGCAATTCCATAGACAGCAAAATGAAGAACATGTAGAAAACTCACCATTGTACTCTTCAAGCTATCTCAAGCTTAATCCAACATTCCCCCCCCCCTAAGCTTGAACTCATCTTCACTCATATCTTGAACTCCAATAAGCTCCCTCGTTTCTTCATGCTCAACTTCACTCAATCTATTTTCAACACATTCTCTTATGTCGACTTTCTCACTCACAATGATATCGACTATCTCCAACAATTGGTATCGTAGAAATTGCACAGATCTTCATTGTAGCTTCACAAGACTCTATGTATCTTTGCATATCTCTACTTATCACCTTTACATAGAAATACAGATTCGGTCTGGTCGTATAAAGCAAAAATCTAAGACAACTGTCATTCCTCGAGTATCCTTTTCTATTGCTGTCTTCTTCAGTTTCAGACTTGATAGCTTCAAGCGTCTTTCAGTTTCTTTCTTTGTCCTTGATATCACTCAAATTACCCTAAAAAGTGAATTACTCTCTCAAATAAGAGGTTCAGATGTAGTACTTAGGGATCGAATCCACAAGGACTCTAGGATTACTTAAAAGACTTAATGTATTAAAAATGAAGATAGACTTAAAGGTTTATTTGTTTTAAAGCAGTAAATAATATGGTGAACAAGGTGGTTGTTCAGTAACTGAAGTGAAGGTTGTTTCTTGGTGAGGAAAATAGCTAGATTCAGGTAAGTTCTCAGGTATGAAATTATGCAAATTGAATGTGACTTAAGGGTTTTAGTTCTTTGAACTCAAACAACGGGTACAACCAGTAGGGTTTCCTTTGACTAGATCCCGGATCTCAACTGTCGTCTATTGATCACGGGAAAGAGTCGATCGATATGACTTTCGTCTAATCGATCGATACACCTTTCAAACAATCGATCGCTACAACAATGGTTGTATCGATCGACGGTAATTCTAGCAAGCTTTATCGGATTGGTTTGATATTGTTCTCTAATGATCTAGACCACCTTTCGCATGTGTCTAGTCAGTTAGATCACTCTAGTTTATTTCAGGGTATTGAGAGTATACAGTAGGTTATCTCATCAATCCTAAGATCTAGATTTAAGGGTGATCAATCCTAAATGTAGTGTTAAGGGCAACTAGAATGAAAGAACTAATTTTTATCACCCTAACAGTTATCACAAACTCATCACATGATTCATCCTTTTGAGAAACCTAAATCTAATAATTAGGTTTACTCAGACATATTCATGAGAGACAAAATCCTGATGGTTTGAATAAATGTTAATATGAAATGTGGAACACAAAGAGTATGAGTAGATATAAAAAGGGAGTTCAAGATCTTCTCTATTTTGTAGTCTCAGATCTATCTCTCCAACTCTAACTCCTCTTCTAAGGTAGCCAAATTGCTTCTCTTCTCCACTAGGTCTCTAGGCAAGTCTGCCTCTAAAATGATACAAAACCCTAATATATAAAACTTAACAGGCGGCCAGGGACTTGGTGTGTAAATAATATACTTTGTGATACTTTAAAAGTTCACTTTCTTCAAAATGAAGAAAAATATGAAGTAACATTCACTCCAATAGTTTGCTTCATTTCTTTCTTGTAAAAAAATATTCCAAATATATTTCATTTCCACTTTATCATTAATTACTAATAAAAACGTTATACTTTCTCATATTTACTTATTTTACCTAACTATTTTATTTTAACAATAATCCAACACTATTATTATTTCATATAATAAATTTATTACATAACAGAATAAACAGCTACAAAAATCATAATTTGTAAAAAAACACCATATATATACATTTTTCTACAATGATTAAGCAATAGTGTTTAGAAATAAGAAATGAGTTTATTTATTTTTGATTCATTTAAATCTAGTTAAAGATTTCTTAAAAACAAATATTCATATGCTCTTCGATATAAATATCTGATTAGATAATAAAATAATAGACAAAATTTTAAATTTATTGGATATTATTAATTTATATAATTTATTTTTGTAAAAGGTAATAATAAGTAAAAATTAGGACCAGATTATAATTTGAAAAGTTCATCTTACAAAATGAAGACATAAACAGTAGATCTTCAAATTTGAAATAATACTGTTATTGCTTCATTTTAAAGGGGTCGGAGCAAATCTTACTTCAAAATGAAGAAAAAAGTGAAAAATAAAGTGGACATGGAGACGCTTTAAGTCTTCTTTTTATCTGATGGTTATACTCAAACTTCATTCTTGGAGGATTTTAATCTTTGCTTTTATCATTAGGCAAAGTATTCTTAAAAAGATGGATTTTCGAGCTTTACGTTTTCATCTTTACACTTTCAGAAAAGTCAAAGCTGGTTTTAGCTGCAGGTGTTCTGACAAAGACTGGTCTGAATTGTTCAAGCTTCTGGAGCGTATGAGGAAGGTAGAAGGTCTCTTGGTGACAGACGCCATCAGGAAGTGAAGCACACACATGGAATCAGACTGCGGGTTGGGTTTTGTTGCTAGTAGAAACACTGGAACAGATTAATTCCTACATCGTCAGTGGTTGGAGTATTCTCCGGTGAAGACACAACTCTTTCCCTATGTGCAACACGTGGGAAGGACATGTGTTTAGCATTTGTTCATCCGTATCATTAATTATTGCTTAATTTGGTTGATTTGTAATGGTCTTTAGTTGATTATCATTTGTAATATTTGGCCCATTAATATTATATAATTGATGGAAAAAAAATTGTTATTTATTTATGGGTTAAATTTTTGTTCTGGAAATTTATTTCCTTAATTTGAATTCATAATATTTATTTTCTAAAATAAAATTTCTATAAAAATGAATGGCAATCTCGTTGTGGTTTTTTGAACTGCCTATATTTAGAGTATATTGCATATATAAAGGACCTGATAGAAAAGAAAAAAAACAAAAAAACATCTATTACAAAAAAAGGGTAAACAAACTACAAAGTTTCTAGAATCTACAGTGAATTATGAGGTCTGGTAACTTTGTTCACGGTTTCCTGTATATGCATATCACTTGTTTTGAATCATGTTCAAGGTAATAT
>NW_026616054.1:0-31532 GCF_000801105.2 Raphanus sativus
AAAGGAAACTTATGCTCTCAAAGTGGCACCACTGAAGACCTTCAGGTTCTTTATTTACCTCACAATAGTTGCTCATTTGACCATGTTCAGTGGTTGGATATGTTTTGTTGGATGTATTGTGAGTTAGCATGGAAGACTAATGTTCAATATGGAGAACATGAAGTGATTCTTAACGTGGAAAAGGTTTACTTCTTACAGTTCTGTTTGTTTTGTTTTAGATGTCTGGTTCTGTTGGGGTTTGACGTTGAGTCATTATGTTTTCATATACCGGCTTAATGTCTATAAGAAAATGCTTTCATGTTTCTTTTTGGGAGTCTTGTTTTAATTTGGTTCGCCTGGCACTGAAAGTTAAAAAAGCAAGGTTACTGATCTGATACCAGATGATTAGTGTGTAGTCGACTAATGTTATCTTCATCAGACAGGGGTGTGAGAATTTTAGGCCACTTTGTCTATTTCTAATAAATACATTACCAACATAATTATTTAATTATTTTTGTTCAGAACTGATTAGTAATATAATTTTTCAAGGTACCAAGCACATGTTTGATTGGTTTGTAATTAGGCATGGCCCAAGTGAAAGACCATCACTTGTATAAGAATACACAAACAAAACCGATACATGGATTCATATAAGGGATCATGGTTAAACATTCCAAATGGATTGCTACATAATTATGTTTCCATTCAGTAACTGTTAGTTTGCAATAATATCAACATCTATAGCTATATATGAGAACCCAGCTAAATGAGACTATTATTTCATCAGAAATTCCAGAAACTTTTCCAAAGTCATTCTTTAAAAAGTTCGCATTGACTTCCTTATTTTGTTTCATCTTAATTGTTGTTGTTCCTCTCCTTCCCTTTTATATACTATGATGACTAAACAAAACATAGAGTTCTATAAGATCCAACCCTCTAGATTTTTAGTGGGATTTGGTATAGAGATGTCATACTTCGTCTTTGCCGAGAAATTTGGAGAAAGCTTTTACAGTAACTTTTGACTTGCTAGACGACCAATCTTAGTACAATATTGGCTTAGTAGAGACTAAATGTTTATCACTGCTGTATTTTCAATGAAACCGAAGTAGTATATATTATTATAGGGTAGATAGATCTACAACGATATGGATCATTTTCAACATCACTTGGATTACAAATTTTGTCGTTTATGTTTACGCATAGCCGAAGCATATTAAACAAATATATATTATTCATCATAAGTTCATAACATACAACAGAGTTAAGGACCAATAAAAAACGTATATAAAAACGTAATATGTAAATAACGCACGTAAACGTGCCAAATACAAGGCCAATTCAATAGTAAATAATTTGATCCTGTATGCATCTCTGCAAGGGCAGTAACTCGAACGTTAGTGGTAATTTAAACGTTGATATTCACTAGATGCACAAGTAGTCGTCAATCTGTCCAAAATTATGCAAAGATATTTTCATATATATGCTCTGATATACACACAAAAGAGCTATTTTGAAGATTAACTTTCTTACAGTTTCATCCAAACAGATCCAAAACCCGATCATGGATTCTAAAATTACACAAACCAAAACAATAAAACAAAAAAGAAAAAACTTGGGAAATATATACCAAACTAGAAAGTCAAAACAAAACTACGACAGTTACCTATTATACTAGTATTTTCTAGATAGATTGATATATTTTGGTGTAACAAAAGTGACGCTGAATCAAAAGTTTTCTAAACCTCCTGAGCCATCATCCACCTCTGCAACCTCAGCTGTCTATGGAACCTCTGTATAAACTCCTCCGCTGCTCTGTCCACGTGGCCACTTTCCATAGTTCCGGTACTGCTAGCTACGTCAGGAATCACGGCCGCTGCCACGTGTCGTTCCCAGGCGGAATCTCGAACCTTAGGGAGCGTGTTGTACCGGACATACGCGTTGCGTTGGCGTTTGTTGATAAGCGGTTTGCGTGACCCGCTGCGTCGTCCGGTGGTGGTTGAGGCGTAGGAACGTCTCGGTGGGGTGCTGCTGCAGCTGAACTCGTAGTCCAGCTGGATCGGGACTGGTGAGATGAAGGAAGACTGGATGTCTTCGTAGTCGGAAGGACGGCACGTGATGCGGGAGTGGGAAGTTGATACGGCGTCGTTCAGAGACTTGCGTAGGGTCTTGCCACGTTTGGCGAGTAGCTGAGGATCGAGAGTTGTGAGGAGTTTGTGTCGTGAGGCGTCTGAGACCTTCTGGATGGTGAAGAGGATAAGCTTCGCGAGTCTTGAGAGCTTCTTGGTTGTGACTGTTGAACAAACTTCCATCTCGTGTGTATACATTATGTGTGAGAAAGAGAGGGTGGTGCTTGAGGCTGAAGGGATGGTATTTAAAGAAAACTTAAAAGTGGGTTAATGAAGAAACTTATGATGGTCTTTATATAACGGAAACATTATATTTATTATGCTGTAGGAGTTTTATCATAAATTAATATCAAGATGGGAAAAAGAAGTCGATGGGTTCAATAGTTATTATCTCAACCGTTAAAGAGACTCTTCTAGTTTGAGTCTCCCACCATGGCATTGTGGAAAACAAATTAAATCTCTATGTAAATCAAAGTATTTTGTAGCAAACTATGAAATCTAGTGAATGTTATTGTAGTTTCAAGCTATCTAATAATGAACTTCCATGTATTCTTTCTAGGTCGTGATTATACTGTAGTAACTACAATTTGATAGGAGAACCGGCCCTCAACCCAAACAATAGAAGCAATGACTTCCGACCGCCTGTTAATATCAACAAAATCGACCACATTTTTTCTCAAAAATCAAAAATCTGTGTTTAGTGTAGTAGTTGAATAGCCCTTTCACATTTATCCAAACTGGGATTCTAAATCCCACCAACATATATTTTTTTTATTTTCGACCATTTTTCATGTTTACCTTCTAGCCTTAAAATTTTTAGGACATGCTCTGTTTGATACTAGCATTGTTTTATTAATAAACAAAATCTGTTAGTGTTTTTTTCTTCCAGAAAATAGTGACTTAAATTTCGTACATCAAAATATTGTGTTGCCCAAATTTAAGATCTTAAGAACTTGTTATATTAAAAGATCTATAATGGATTGTAATATATAAAATAAATAAAAATATAACAATACAAAAAAATAGCCTGTAAATTTGAATTCCACATGTGCTACTACGAATGAGATAAATATGAACTTAACATTTCAAAATAGAAACATATGAAACTGATTTGGAGTTACTATTAAAATGGAAATGGCTGAACTCGTAAACTGCCATTTCTGGATAGCTTAATCAGTGTCTCATAAATCTAACTGTTAGACTAGTGGAGCAAATATCTGGTAAAATACAGATACTGAAGATTGCTCTAGCCATCAACAAAGGCGACTCGACTCGATTTCTTAGAATATAAATCCATATTAAAGTAAAACAATATTTAAGTAGTGTAATGATAACAGCTGCATTATACAAATTTTATTTAAACTGTGTCGGTCTTTATGGATTTTAATAGTTTGTTACCTTTTCTTTTTCTGTGTCTTTACTTTAAATTTGTCAGGTAAAAAAAATAAAGGGACGAGAAATATATTAAACTATATGTTTCTTTCTTTTGGTTATGTAATTGTATTAGTCTCTCTAAGTTGTTTGCATATGCTAAAAGTGTATTACGAGTAGGGATCCATTGGTCATAGTTTGTTTTTATTTTAAATCAGAAAAGTTGATTTTGATTGCTTTGTCGAAAGAGTTAATATCTTATCAAGAATATAAATAAACTAATATTTTTAGTGGAAAAAAAAATCATGAACTGATTGTTGTCTTCCAACTTGGATGTTCCGGGATCCCAAATTTCGTACACTTTGACGGGCGACACTAGTTTAGGTCGCAATTTCTGAAATGTCATTTGAATATTTTAGGTCGAAATTTTTAAAAATTTAATTATTAGTTAACGATTTATTGTGGCTGGTGGAAAGTAAAACTTATTATTGTGCTGCAATTTAAAAATCAGTAAAAATGAATAGTTTCAAAAGTAAAAATGCAATTACCAAATAACAAAAAAAAAAAAATTATAATTTAGCAAAAAAAAAAAAAAAAAAAATAACAAAAATGAATGGAGTCTAAAAGTTTGCTATAACAAAAACTACCAAAACAACTTTTATTTTTCCTTCTTTTGGTTAACTAACCAAAAACAAACACTGTGGAAATTTATGTTTTGTCAAAAAAAAAACGAATCAAGTAAAATCTTTGATGGATGATAGTGATCACACTATTACCTGATTTTATTTTGGCTAAACAATTTTACGTGACTTGCTGTGTTGATGATGTAAATACTGTAGTATATTTCTGTTGACTCTTCAATAAACCCTCACGTAAAGTTAAACATGTAACATCAACTTTTTGGTTTCTTTTATTTTTACCATTTATTTACTTGTTTGGATTCCAGTACTACGTAATGGAGTATCAAAAAAACACCCCTTTTCATCATATTATATATAATTACGAGATAATTATTACGCCTATAAGAAGTGTGCATGAGCTGGAGATATAAAAGTCATATTATCCGATCAACATTAGGCCTAGATAATTTGTTTAGCAATGAGTGGTTAATAATTTGAACATAAAATTGTCATCATTAGGTATTACTAATTCTCTTTTATTTTTATCTGAATGAAATAGGAAGTCTATTTTAAGGTTTTAGGCAATTGATGGGTTTTGGATTATGATGGATATGTTAAAATGAAAGAACACGGGTCCTACTACTGCTCGGAAAAAAAAAAGAGAACCCTTTTAAAATTTTTAAATTTAGCACCTTCTCAAGCAAGGCTTAAAAGTATTGTCTTATATATTTCAAGAGGAATGGTATATATTTACCTTATCACTTACTTTATTTGCATCATGCTTACTGCAAGAGGATACGATTTAACATCGTCACTTGGAAAAAGTGTGTATATATGTATATCTCATTTGTTGATCCATCTTGGTTGTTCTAAAAACTTTGGTACTCTATTTTATTACCTTAATGGATTTTAAAAGTTCTTTAGACTGTCAAAATATGTGTGCTACATGGACGATTATCTAACTTTCTTTTAAATGATATAATTTTCTTATTTCCAAAACTTTTCTCATGGATTTATGTTTATGCTTCTCTTTGTAGTTCCAACTCTTGTACGTTTCCGTTGCTTCATAGTTGTATTAGTAATCCATTTAGCCTTGTTTTTTAGCTTTCCTTGTATTTGAATCTTGTCGTTCAAATATGTAAATCGTGTATCAGATTTAATAATCCACTTTGCTCTCTCTTTCTTAGTCGTTCAAAGCTTAAATTCAAAGTCGTGTATCAGTATTAGCAACAAAGAAAAGATTTTTAAATATCTAAGTAACACACATGATCAGAGGTTGGTGAGTTCATACGGACACCGGATAATACGCAAGTTTTATTAAATTTATTGAGTGATTCGAAAGCATTTCCAGTGGCCACAACATTATCCTTTATATTTTAATTAACAAAAAGATTTGTTATAGTTTCACTTTGAGTACTTATTTGTAAGGTTGCTGTGGACTTTGGGTTAGCTAATGATGGCTAAACAATATAGGATCCCTACTTTGCTACTACTATAATTCTAATTTCTCGCAGTTTCTTGTACTAGTGGGGTATCTTTGCAGTGTCGGATAGTGGGATTGAAAAGTTTTTATTTGGAAAGAAATCGAAATTTACAATATAATACAAACAGTTACTTTTAATTTTAAATGGTCCAAAGAATCATAATATTTTGTTAGCAAGTAGGAGGAACAATACAAATGGCTCATTTATAAATGATATTTATCAATCAATAATGAACTAAAGAACTTGAATAAGTAACAATAGTTGGAGATTTTTTGGGTTGCAATGTGGGTTACACATAAAGAGCTTTTGGACTGTGCATGAGTTGTGATTGGACCTTAGTTTTGGGTATGTAGGTTTATTGGGCTATACTTGGTTTTCTAACGAGGGTATGTATATTGCACGCTTGGCTTTGAGCATAAATAGCTTCGTGCTACCAAACTTCTTGATAAACATTGCACCAAAGCGACTAACTATACAAGTCATATCATCAAAGTGGTCGGTCACATGGAGCAAGAAACGGCTGCGTTAAAGTGGGAGGGAAAACAAGCCGTCCAGGTCAACGGGGTCACGGTGGATCAAGCCTGGTCACTCGTCTCAGACTTCTGCAACGTCCACGAGTGGTTCCCAACTGTTGACACTTGTCACAGAGTGGAAGGAACCGATGGTCAGACGGGTTTGGTCCGCTACTGCGCCTCCAACAAAATCAAAGACGAGGAAACCAAATGGGCTAAAGAGCGTTTGGTCGAGATCGATCCAGTCGGGCGGTGTTTGAGCTACGAGGTCCTTGAGAATAACGTGGGGTTCGGATCTTACGTGGCGACGGTCAAAGTGGTACCAGTGGACGGTGGAGATGAATCGGATGGAAAAATGTGTCAAATCGAGTGGTCGTTTATGTCCGATCCTGTCGATGGTTGGAAGAAGGAAACCTTGAATCCTACGTGGGTTTTTGTCTTCAACATATGGCGGATAAAATGGAAACGAATCTGTAAAACCTTTTCTATGCTTTCAAGTTTTCATAATAAAAATGTGTCCAAATCTCTGTTTTTTACAGTGTGCAATCTAGTTGGTGTTTTCGTGTTAAAAAGGTGAAAATAAAGATAAATTTGATTTGGTGCTTTCTATCGTCTATGATTGTATGAACTTCAATATTTTTCCTGGATTTGTTGTATTTTCTGGAGTACTCTGATTAGTACGTAATCGAAGAATTAACATATTCCTCAAACTTTTTATGTTGATAGCCTGGTCCATTACATTTAGCTTGATTTTTACGTTCATTAGATCTGGTTTTCTAAAAAATGAAAGATATTTCAGAAATATATTCTAAAAGATTGTTAGCCACACAAAAATATTCTATATGTACACATACTCCCTATCTCAAAGAAAAATTTCTTACCTTCTTTTTATATATTTTACTATTGACAAATTAAGTTTTTAAAGAGAAAAAAGATTCGCTAACAGAGAATGGTTTCCTTTTCTTCACGTAGAGGATGGTTTGAAGTATATGTTACAATTTAGAAAGAAAAAAAAATCCATACCTTAAAGTTCGAAGATGAAAGTTCAGAATGGCATGTCAACGTCTTTCTGATTTGATGACTGGTCAGAACTAGAATGTCTAATGGAGAAAACAGGGGATGGTGGACCTATGAATATGGGTATTTGACTCCATGATACAGTTGCTACAGTAATACAAAAGCACAGAAGAAGAAGGTATTGAGTGGAGGTTTATAATCTCATCGAGCTGGAGATTTTAAAGATAAAAAACAGATGTTTGCAGAGTGAAGAAGATATCAGATTATGGAAGTGCGGTGTTGATTATAAACCGAGCTTTACTACCAAAGAAACCTGGAAACTCTTGCGAGGGACGCATACACAGGTGGACTGGTTCAAAGGCGTGTGGTTTCGTTACAGCACTCCTAGGCTCTCTTTCCACACATGGGTTGCTATCCTCGACAGGCTTCCAACTGGAGATCGTATATCAATATGGAACGGTGGCACTGTGGTTACATGTCCACTTTGCAAAGACTGCCCAGAGACAAGGAACCACTTGTTTTTTCAATGCAAATACTCGGAAGAGGTATGGTCGAATCTCACCAGAAGGCTTCTGAGAATAGATTATACCAACGTGTGGGATGACATTATCCTCCTGCTCACTAAATGTCGAAGCAAACTGGAGTTATTTTTGCTCCGATATGTGTTCCAAGTCACTTTATGTGCAGGTTGGGCTGAACGGAATGGGAGGAGATTTGGAGAAGTTCCCAAGTCAGTGCCGGGGCTTACAAAAAGTATTGACAAACAAGTTCGTAATCGTATCTCAAGCATCAACTATCTGCATAATCCAACTTATCAAGGAGCTATGAGAACTTGGTTCTCCTTTAGATGATCCTATCCTCTAATGTAAAATTTAGTTTTTTTTTCTTCTCTGTTTAAAACAAGTAACTTTGGTTGTAAACAGTTTTTTGTTTGAATTAATTTAACATTCTTTCAAAAAAAAAAAAAAATTCATACCAAAAAAGGATTATAGCACGTAACATTTCATAACTTAATTAACAGGCTAAAAAAATAATTGTTGGGAAAACAAGAAAATAAAATAAACCTTTCAAACCTAGAGATGATATATAGTCATAAGTTTCCGACTATATAACTAAATACAAGCTTACTAAGAGTTTTTTTTTCTTTTTGACTAAAAAGATTACTAAGAGTTATAAAAATATATATCTCTGAAGAAAACGTCTCTGTGTTTTGATAATTAATGTAAAACTTTTTGACTACTCCCTCTGTTTACTATAAAAGATTTTATATAACTAAATACAAGCTTACTAAGAGGATTTTTTCTTTTTGACTACTCCCTCTGTTTTTAAATAATACATGTTTTGAGATTTTCACACTTTTTAATAAAACATATTAAAATTTACTTATTAGTGCATAGTTTTTTGTTATTTTATATTTCCTATATTTCTAAACCAATAAAATTTCAAGAAATGCAATTAATGTTTTTGAGATTCACAATTATTCATAATTAGTTGACAAAAATTACATTGAAAATATGAAAAATACATCTTTTTGAAACAAAAAAATTCCTAAAACATACATCTTTAAAAAACAGAGGGAGTAAAAGATTACTAAGAGTTATAAAAATATATATCTCTGAAGAAAACGTCTCTGTCTTTTGATAATTAATGTAAAACTTTTTTTTTTGACCAGCATGTAAAACTTTTTTTTTTAAATCAGATAAAAACCAGTTGAGGAACATGAAGCATATACAATGAAGGATCTTCGTCGTCGTTTAAACCATTTCCATGCAACAGCATTTTCGTACTCTCTCCATGCTTGACATGCATGTTCCCCCATCAGAGCCGGCCCTGAGATATGTAAACAGAAAATTTGGAAGTCTAAATTTTTTTTTTTTGGAATTTATTTTTATATAGTTTTTTTCCAAAAATTCTCAGTTACGCATGGTCCAGAGCCGACCATGTTCTCCATCAATAATTCAATATTATTGTTAATTTATGGCCGCATAATTATGATTTATTGTACCCGTAAAAACAATGTTTTCTATGAATATGTTTCAGTATCGAGTTAGTTATGCTTAGCTCGATTTAGCTACCATTTGCATTATCAGAGGGAAGTCGGAGGATAAGGTCTTCTTCCCGTTGTTTACGAAGATTTTCTTCTTCTCGAATCTCGAGAGTGATATCTTGAAGCAAGTCTAAACCAGTAATGTACTGCAATGATCAAACCAGTCCACTTCCTCGTTAGAAAAGTTGTAACTTCCGAAACTGTGCAAGTATCGTTGATTTTTAACATATCGCTAGGCGCAAATCATATGTTTAGTAGTTATTCAAGTTATTTGTAGACATAACAATATTACTTTAGAGATGGCAGATGGGCTTATGTTTCTGTTTATAGTGGGTCACTGTTTAACCTAATTTCTTTGTTAATTTGGGCTGTAGTATAGATTCTTCATTAATTGCAATTTGGTCCAACACCAGGATCCAAATAGAGTGGGGTTCATGGCTACTATTATGAAATATCAGTTAAGCTATGCTTACAATTTCTGTGGTAGTTATGAATTCTAGGTCCACTGGCCTTTAATTAATTTCCGAAAACAATTTGAGAGATTAGTAACATTCCAACTAGGATATGTGTTACTGGTTAACACTTAAGCTACTAAGCATTCAAGCAGACCATTTGGACAAACAATATCCAATTTAAGTTTTTGTTTTTACATGTGGGTAGTAGTTTTTTTTTTTTTTGCATGTGGTTGCTTTATCCATTACTAAAGCATAGTATATTGCTAGTCACAGTTAAAAGAAAACCTACATTGATAAAAGGCTGCAAAAGATTCTTCTGGTTCTTTTTTTTGTTAAGATTCTTCTATTTCTTCTTCGGAGAAGCCTAGTAAATACGTGTCTGGTTTGAAGTATCTTTGAAGAATAACGTTCACCGTAAACACAGTAAAACACATTGTTGTGAAATAGATTACACACAGTAAAACATCACAACATACTTGCAAAGCTTATATTACAATATAACTATGTGAGTTTACTAAAATGACAATGTTGTGATGTTGATGTCATGTTCTTGTTTTTCCAAAGTTTTGAGAGTTTTAGAAGGGGTTCAAATTCTACACAAAGATCCACTCCTGAGATCATGGTGGAGACTAGCTTATATAAGGAGTGGGTTGTACATGGACGATTAAGGCCACTTCAAATTGACGATGAACCAAATAAATTCCAGGATTCAGTCCTGGTTTGGTGTGGTTGAAGATATCAGATTCCATCTCATGTGTAGACATAACTCATGGACTTTGTTAATTTGCTGATTTAACAACACCAGAAACAAACAGAGTTTTTTTTTTCACCATCACTCAAGGGCTTTGTTTTCTTTTTGTTCAGCAATAGTTAATATTTTAATTATAAATTAATAGTAAATGTTTATTGGTATTCACCTCCCCTTGTGTTTAAGCAAATGTCCCCTAGAGACATATAGTAATTATTGTGATATTAATAATACAAAAGAGAAAAAAAAAAGAGAGAAAGGAAGAGTATAACACAATAGTCAAAGTTCCCTCTGTTTTAGCTGTCTTCTGTCTCGTTCTAATCTCACATGAACCATACCTTTCTCTAACATCACTCTCCCTTTACACAACCTCCCAAAAATAGACCTCTCCTTCTCTTCCTCTCCGTTACATTCTTCGCTCACCAAAAAAGCCTCTCACTTTCTTTCCTTTTCACTTTCATTTATTTACAGTAATAACCTTCTCTGTTTTGCCCCAATGGAACAACAACAACAGCAACCACCAACTCCGGAGCTCCTCCTTGTCGCCGGTAACGCCGACTCTTTCGTCGTCGACGACCTTCTTGACTTTTCTAACGACAACGGCCAACCTGAAGACGTATTTGAATCCTCTCCTGACTCTTCTGTCGTCTCCGCCGGTACACTCGCCGATAGCTCCAACTCCTCGTCGCTTTTCACCGACGGCAGTTCGTTTTCCGACGACCTCTGTGTTCCGGTACTTTTCCAAAACTTTTTTTTAATCTAATTCACGCCTAAAGGGCTCACCTTTACCATGTTTATATGTTAATTTCATTAAAAACCCACGAATTTGTAAATAGGTCACTCAAAAATTCATTATCTTTCATGATATTTTGATATAAAATATGAAAAATTTGAGTTTCTTTTTCATAATTATAGATATACTTAATAATAATTTTGAAGCAGGTAACGTATTTAGATCTAGAATTATTAAGTAACATTTTTTTCTTCTTTCTTTTGATCATCACTTCACTTATCAGTGTGAGGACTTAGCTGAGCTAGAGTGGCTATCAAACTTCGTGGAAGAATCATTCTCAAAAGAAGACCAAGACAAGCTCCAGTTACTATCCGGCTTACAAAAACCTCAAACCACCGGTTTAACCCAAACCTACCAAACTAAACCAGAACCAGAACCCGAACCAGAACTGGATCAAATCTTCATCCTCACCGACACCGATGACTCCAACGTTTCTTTTCCCGCCAAAGCGAGAAGCAAGAGATCACGCTCTGCAGCCTCCACGTGGGCCTCCCGTCTTCTAGCCCTCGCCGGCGGCTCCGACGAACCCTTTCCTAAGAAGAAACAACACCACAGAGTCATCAAAGAACACGACTTCGCCGGAGAAACCGACGGAGATAGCGGAGAAGCCGGAGGAGAGAGACGGTGTCTCCACTGCGCGACGGACAAGACGCCGCAGTGGAGGACGGGGCCGATGGGACCGAAGACGCTCTGCAACGCGTGCGGCGTGAGGTACAAATCAGGAAGGCTCGTGCCGGAGTACAGACCGGCTTCGAGCCCGACGTTCGTTACGGCGAGGCACTCGAACTCGCACAGGAAAGTGATGGAGCTCCGGCGACAGAAGGAGATGCGAGACGAGCATTTGCTGAGTCAGCTTAGATCCAACGGTGAAGATTTCTTAATCCATTGTAATAACAACCACGTGGCTCCTGACTTTAGACACTTAATCTGATCCACGTGGATACATTCAGAAGAATAAGTTCTTTAATCTTTTCTTTTTTTTTTTAGGTTTTTCCTGTTTTTTTTTCTTCTCGCTTTTTAACATCTTGTTTGATTTTATTTCATGCAGAACACTAATGATATTTTTAATAAATTTTTATTTTCTGTTCAAAATAGAAAACTGTATTAAATGAAAAAATTCATAAAATAGTTATAGACAGGGTAAAAACGAGTTAAGAGATCATCTCAAGTTCTTAACTATGATTTAAGTATCAACTTGTTTCCACTTTATATATTTTAAATTAAATGAATAGTCATGAAAATAATTGAAACAAATCAAATATCCAAAATGGATAAATCCAAATAGTTGTTACTCCTTTTCTCTTCCTTTGTTATTTGGGTAAAGTATCCACACATACATGTGTACATTTCTTTTATAGATATCATGCATATTGGTTACAAAGAAGATCTATTATATACATTTCGATTTAAATTATATTCAGAATACGTTTTCGGGTTCCATGTTACATGATGGTTCCTTGGTGAACGAAAAAGACCAAATTAATATTTCTAAACCGGATCCATTATATGTGAATGTAAAACATGTAAGAAACTTAAGTATGTACGTATTTGCCATGTTCGAGATTATTGTTTATTTTGTGTCCAAATTTAATGAAACAGTAAAATATTATTCACCCAAAAAACACCGAGATCCAAGGTGGATAATCACTCATTTTGACAGATGGGTTATTGTAATTTATGTAACCTAATTATTATTCCCTGAACTTTAACTTCTTTCACGTTTTACATTCTGACAATATTCGAGGAAATATATATGCTGCTTTATTTTAATCTGAAATATATTTAGTAAAATAAAGGGACAAATACAAATTTGCCCAGAAGGAGTATGCAAGTATCTATCTTATTAAAACAGAAATATTACAACTTCTTCTAGGTGCATTTTAAAGTTGGACCTTATGTAATTAATGCTATATTAATCTACTTATTATTAGACATGACTTTTTATAAATAATTAATAACAAACATTACCATAGCTTTTCACTTCTTACCTTATTATTATATCCACTACGCATGTTTCCTTATATTACATATATTTTACTATAAGTTAGATACATCCACTAGCATATTATACTATAAGATAGATTATTAATAATACATCTACTAACATATAATACTATACGACAGATTATTAATAATACAATATATTATTTGTATTCATTAACTTGCATCTATCAATATTAGCAATACTACGAAGACGACTAACTCTATACTTTTAACCTATAAACCATGATATACTAATTTATAACAAAAATGATATTACTGTTATAAATTAGTTTTTATAAAAAATATTTATAGCAGCAATTTGTTATATAAGATAAATTTAATTAAGACCCAAATCTTTTTTTTTCCTGTTTAGAAAAAAAGAAACCTACGAATATAAACCATTAAGTTAGCCAAAATCTTCCGAATAAATAATAATTCTCACCAACCCAAAAAAATGAATTAAAAATATAAAAAAAGATATTATGTTTGAAATTTAGCTCACTGGATCGGTATAAATATGTTCATTTCAGGTATGAGTTTTTCGAGTTCTCAACATTTGGATATAAGTAGGTATTTGGTTTTTTTGTCCGGGTCGATTTTTTTTGGTTCCGGATCATTCTAACTTTTTATATTATAAATCTTAAATAATATACAACATGTATATAAAATATATGAATCAAAAGATAAATCCGCGCAGACGCGCAGATTTATCATGATCTAGTTGTTGCCTTAAAAAAGGAAAATGGAACTTACATTGACGTGCTCGTCACATGCGTTATCATGCAAACCTAACCAGCAAGTGGGAGAAATTTGGTTTACATAATGTATATATAGATATCTCTTAGCCAGCGTTATATATTGTACTTGATATATTGATAGATGTACATAGGCAAAGGTCCACGGACTGTACGTGAAATAAGGTTATGGCTAAACTATATATAATTTGCTTGGTTATCGTATATATAAGAAAAAGGTTGGACTACCTGGCCTCTCCTTGTGCAGTATTCATCACATAGTAATTAAGGTCTCTTTAAGCCTTTAGTAAAAAAAAAAGTAATTAAGATCTCTTATTCACTTTCACGTTAAGCTGCAAAATACCTCTAAAATACTAATATGAATAAAGGTTCACTATAGCTAGGTTACTCATAATAAACATCGAGATCCATCGAGTGACGAGTGCGTCCATAGGATACTTTTTATTTATTTAAAGGATAAACTGATCCCTTAGTGATTATTAGAATTTTATGTTTCCGCATACAATTCATATAACTATATAAGTGCATCAATTCAACATTTTGACTATTATCTGACAATTTACCAAAAGGTAGGCTTAGACAATGCATGCATGCAATCCAAGCACCGTAAATGGGATAGTCTGATGAAAGTCTTAAGATTACCTTTATGAGGAGTATCTAACCAAAAGTTCCCAAATATTCGGTCGACTCCGAGACAAACACACTTAGTACTAAAAAGTGCTACAGAGTGGAATAACCCAAAAGCGTACAATACTATCCGATTCGCTTTTGGAATACCTTCTGATTAATGCCAAAAATATATCGACCATCTATTATAACCCACCATATAAACTATTTGAATCAAAACCCAAATCTAAACTAATCAAATAGTGATAATTTATCTCCTAGAGAGAATCAAACCATGACTAATATAGATATATACTAAATCCCAAAAGAGTTAATTACCACCACTTAGTTAAATATTACAAACTAATAGGCAGTGCCGTGCGAGAACATTGAGAGGCCTAAGGCAATTTTTTAAAAGAAAATAAAATTTATAGTTAAAAATGTATTTATAAGTTATATTTAAATGATATAACTTTTAACAAATAGATAAAATTTAAATGATAAAAATAATTCTTACAAAATATTTTCTTTACAAACAGAATTTTTAATGGATTAAAAACATATATAAAACATAGAAGAAATAATGTGATATACAAACAAAGATTGAAGGCATCTCATAAATAACACTACTTAAACTATTAGAACTTCAGATAGTATAATAAATTTAATTAGAAAAATACCCTATGCAAAACTGAGCTTGAGGGTTGAACACACGTTGACACACCACCAGGGGCGGATCTAGCATACAAAATAATATGGGGCACAAAATATTTTCAACCAAAAATGCATGGGGCAATGAAGACTAAACCATTTAAATTTCTAAGTTTTCCAGTAAATCTAATGAAAATTAAAAATTCTGTATGTGGCACTTGCCCCACCTAGTTATAAGCTAGGTCCGCCCCTGCACACCACTACCAAAGAATATTAACCATTGCACTATGAATGAGCTAGTGTAACCGGGGCCCTAAAATGTTTATATTCTTTGGGGGCCTGAGGCAAATGCCTTTTCAATTTCATTGTAAGCACGGCTCTGCTAATAGGTATAGAAATTTTAAGAGATCACTGAAGCTAGTACATATCTGCTCATGATGTCTGCTCAAGCTGTGGGGGTCTGTTCGTGTGACATTGACATTATTAACTCTGTATTCTCATATCAAATATTGACTGTAATCACATTGGTTTTATCATCACGCACGGGTTTGAAAGCTGATTGTGAAAGTAAAGTGCACTGTTTGAAAGCTTACAACAATTTTTACTAATTTTGGTTGATAACTGCATTATATATTTGGTCGACTTAAAATTTACTTTCCGTCGATATCAGTTCATGCACGCACAGAAAGTGTTAGTAGCAATCTCACAAGCTCAAATCCAAGAGTTTTTTTACACAGTAAAAAACATCCATTTTACTTGGAAGTGACTCGGGTTAAGAAACGACCGGTTTAAAACGGTGTGCTATAATACTAAACTGATTTATTGAATGCCTACCGGTTGAAACCGGTTTACTAATTTTCTTCACAGACACAATCTGGAGACTGGGGAGAGTTTGAATTTAGTAGGCATGGCGGCGACCAGAGCTTTGCTTGCCGCTATATCGTCGTCTTGTGCTCGCAGGATCAAAATCCAATCCTCAACCTCCTCCTCGTCTTCTTCTTGTTCAATTCTCCAGTTCCAAAGACGAGAGAGTATAATAATAGCTCGAAGTTTCTCGTCCGACACGAACTCCTCTCCCGACATATCCCGTCTTGCTGAGACAGCTCGAATCTCTCTCACCTCTGCCGAGGTACCCTTTTCACTTATTAATCGTTTGCGTTTCTCTAAATCTACTTCTTGTCGGAAATTGACTTTCTCCTCCCTCTTCTTTCCCCCTAGATTGAGGAATGTGAACCTAAGATTCGTCAAGTCATCGACTGGTAAATTAATGATTAAAGCTATTGTATTTACTGAGATTGGCTTTTGTAAATTGGTGGGAAAAAAATGCAGGTTTGGTCAGCTTCAACATGTTGATGTTAACAGTGTTGAGCCTGCGATTAGAGCAGGTCTGAATTCATTACACAATTATTTCACTGTCTTTGATCCTTACTCGATCTTTAAAAAAAAAAACAAATACTTGTAGAAATGGAAGGAGGAAGTTTGCGAGAGGATGCTCCCGAGACGTTTGAGAACAGGTTTGATCTTCATAACAGTAGAATTGATTATGGTTAAAGCTGTCTCTACTGAAGTTTTTGGTTTATTCTTATACAGGGATAGTATAAGAGCTTCTATTCCAAGCTTTGATGAGACATATCTAAAAGTCCCTAAAGTAGTAAACAAAGAGTGACTTTTGTTCAGGTACTCTAATACTCTCTAATCCACTGAGGAGGAATCATAATATATCTACTTGTGATATTTTAGCTTCTTTTATATGTTCACAATCTTTGGGTGTGTCTTTCATGCGCAGCTTCACAGATTCATTCTCAGCTCCGGTCCTTGTTACATCATCTATGTTTTGTTTTTTTTTTAAATTGTTTAGAAGAGAAGAACAAAGTAAAACATTGTATACGTTACCTAAACTCTATCCATTTCGTATACAGTGATCCTTGTTTGTAAACCAGGACCAAACAACATATAAGTTCATACAACAAACACCAAAATAATCTTTATAGGTGAAGACATACATCATTTAAAACAGCAAAACAAACATTACATCCCAGAAAGATCCATCAAAGTTGAAAAAAACACACACAAGATGGATCTTGGCTTGGGAATCAAATAGTTAGCTATATATATTCACCTGAAATATCTTTCCAATCAGCTCGTGCACTAGAAGACGCCTTTTAAAAAAAGAAAACAGCTCTCTTCACCGTGTTTTTGTATGATAAATTATGGTTTATGACTGCCAGAACAGTTCGGAGTCATCACTGTACAAGGAGTAATCTTGTATCTCGAGGTTTGCAACGTGCCAGTTCACAAGCTGGGATTGCAACACTTTGCACAAGAACAAAGCCACTGGGAATATCCACCATTCGTTCTCGTCCCTGCAAAACATATAAAATAGCATGTTAGTTGATGTCGATGTGTTGTTAGGTTCGAACTTGAAAGATCATTCTCACATGCTAATGTTCCACGGCTCGAGATATGGAATCTTTTTCCCAGATGATGAGTCATGGTAATGAATATATCCACACACAAACGCAACAACCTGAGATTAAAATAACAACAAGGGCAAAACTAGTAAGAGGAGACTGCAGAAACCAGAGAAGACAGTACCATTTCCATAAAGTAACTTACAACATTGACCAGTGATGTGAGGTTCCACAACGCATAAACGCGAGTGCGTTCAGCAGACCGCCTTGGTCCGTGGCTAAACAAAGCGCTGACACCAGCAGGGAACGGGAAGATGATGCTGAGAGGTAAAACAAACAAAGCGAGAAAAACGGCAACCACAGATATGGAGTAGAGCTGAAGCAGCGTGAGTAGCATTAGAGTTACATCTCCTAGGAGAAGCACCGAGATAACCAAACCAACCAGATCCTGATGGCCAACAGGTTTCGTGTTGTGAATCAAGAAGGAGATGAGTGAGAGGACATCTTTTTCTTCTTTGAGAAACTGTAAGCTACCAATGTCTATGATTGAGCTACTTAGAGACTGTGTGAAATGCTGCTGTTCTGTTTCATCGACATGTCTTTGTGATGCCACTTCATCTACAATGGTGTGAACAAGGATCCCATACTGACAAGACGAAGAAGGAGAAGCCTGAAACCTAGCTAGGTCAACACGTACACCATGTCTTCTCAAGGCAGGGTTTCCATGAGTTTCAATCCATCTCATAACCGAGCGAAACGTGGACCTTAGCTTCCCTTGCTGAACCAAGCGTAGCTGAGCGTTCAGACCAGCAACAAAGCGGTACCAAGTTGTTGGTGAGACCACCTATCAAAAGAAGGTGATATTCAGTAACGACGATAGTTACAGTCACTGACACAACTCTTCAAGAAAAAGAAAAGACCGAACCTGACTCAAAAGACTGGTCAGAATATCATCGCTCTGGAGTGAGTAATAAGCCATGTAACTCCCATTACCTCCAAAAACTAAAGGCATTGGGAGTCTTTGATGAACAGGAGGAGGAAGATCGTTTCTCTTTTCGTCGCCACCAAGGAAGAAATCTAGATGAGCTAGCATTAAATCAGGACTAGCAGCTACCTGCACATAAGCTTAAATCTATTAGCCTATGGTTGGCCCTTTTAGTTTTCTTTTTTAATAATTGGATATGATGTACCTTTAGCCCCTCATATAAAGCTCTTGACCGACACGAGCGTAGACAAGAATGGTCATATTCTGACCGAACAAAGTCACGGAGTTTCTGAAACTTCAGCCTCCTACGTGATTGCTGCCATGACCATGCAAGAGGATAGACAAGAATTGAAAGCACTACGTAAACAGCACCTTCCCACCATCGGTATGCAGCTATAGCATTGATCTCGTCAACAAATCCATTAAACGCAGCCTCGTACCTAGAAAAAGAACCAAATGAGGAGACAAAGACAAATGGTATCTCATAAAAACCAACAGCTAATGACTACTAACTTACACAATCTCCTTTATTTCATCTGGTGGTGTATGAGAAAGATGCCAAGGTTCACTGAAAGTATTAGGGCCTAAGAAATATATCCTATGCATGTGTCCCTGTGATTCCTCCACTCTGCTTGTCTCCATCACCTTAATAAGATAAAGACAAATAATGTATAGGACCTAAAAAAACTGTATATAGAGCCCTCTGGAAACTAATGTATGTTGAAGGGAACTAGTTTGTTAATTGACACACATACTAAGGTGTGGAGAATGATTATTTTGTTATAGCCTAGCAAAACATACTGCCTTAGTAAACTTCTACAAGAAAAATCAGTAGGGAGCACTGAAGGGGCTCAACATAAAAGACAAGACTTGAGCAAACCTCGTTTAATGACTCTAGGAATGGGAATGAGTGATCAATCTGAGAGCCATGATGAGTTGTTGTGGCAGCTCCGTGTGCCTCCTCGCCGCTAACGAATTTCATCCGGGCGACGCTGAAAACAAGTGCAAGTAGAAGGAGCACAACCACTAATAGAATGCCAAACAGCCAGGGTCCACCAAATGTGTATATTAACTCTTCAAGTCTAGTATAACAGTGTGGCATGTGGTATCTATCCGAAACGCATTGGTATGGACATGGCGTTTCCGCAACACCACCTGGTCAAAGAAACAAGTAAACACACAAAAGGCATTTCCTCATTATTAAGATCTTTCCATTTATAGTTATGTGATTCAAGGACTCATAGACTGATCACAGTTTCTCATTTAAAAGAAGTACCTCGAACAGTGACATAAACAGCACGACGGGGAATATCTCTAGCAGGACAAAGATGACAAAGAGCTTCATCAGATCCGGTAACATTCTTATAAGTCCCAGCTGGACATTCCTGTAGTAGATTGATGAAACATGTAAATGGTTGAAGCGTGTTAAACCAAAAATGTTGTGGATAGAAACAAGGACACATACGAGAGTTCAACACTACCTCACAGTATAGACCATAGAGCCCTTTTGGACAAGCTTTACCAGTCAAAGTTCCCGCCTCTCCAACGTTGTCTTCACTAGCACCCAACCCTCCTCTGTAATTAACAGTAGGCATCAGACGTTATGTTCGAAAAACGCATTAAGCTCACAGATTGTTGTGTAATGAACCTTTTTTTTAAACAAACCTTACATAAACTCTTCCCTCTACATTGGCAATGTGATGATAGACATCACCAGTTGGAATGTCTGACCAATGAAAATGAATCCTTCCACCGCTCCCACCACCACCTCCCTTTAGACTACCATTTCCTCCAACACTAGATAGAATCGCAGACCTCGCTATGTCGAGTGTGCGCAAGAACAAAAGCACTGTTCCACCTGAACCACCACCAGGTCCTAGACTTGAATTACTTATGGCTCTCAGCGTCTTCCTGGGACTTTCACCATCAGTTGTTATCGATCCCTCAAGTGATAGGCTTGAAAGTGGATGCTCAAGCGAACCAATCACTTCACAAATTAGAAAGGAAAAAAAAAGATATGTAAGTGAACCAATCACTTCTCTATAGACAAAACGTGACTTACCAATGATTCCTCCACCAGCAACTGAATCTGTTGACTCTTCATTTCCACTTCCACTGCCAAGTTCACACGGTAGATCTGCACTTCCGTAAGAGTCACCACCCTCGATGCAAGTATGATTGTAACACCCGCTTCCACCTTTACCGCCATGTCCACCACCACTCCCAACACCGCTTCTCAGAAACCTACCTGTCCCAACTCCACCTTTGCAGCCTGTGTGCAAAATAGTTAAATATCTCAAAAACTGGTTCATAGTACAAATGAAAAACGAACAGTGTGTGTGTGCATTACCCATCCCGTCTGCAGTTATTTTTCCAGAAGAGCGGACAACTACGGTTCTTGCCAGATGGAAATGGACAACAGATCCTTTAATGAGACCTTCAACAGTAATATCCTCAACACGGCAAATCTGCAACAGACACCAGTTAGAACATTCAAAACATACTTCGTTCATCATGTTTCTTCTGTAAATAAGCACCTGAAGAGTGAATGGAAGAGATGAATTGACATTGCAATCTTCTGGAGGATGGAGTAGCTCAACAGGACAATCTTCACGTTGACAGTAAAGCTTTGGAGTACTTTAAAGATAAACCATACATAAAAGTTTTTACAGACTCAGTACAACAAAGTAAAATGTAATAAAATATCAATGACTTTTGTAGAAGGTCACATCCAAACCTTCTCGGAACTTACAGGCCACCAGTTGATACATTCTGCAAAGGACCACGCAAGACCGCTCCAGCTCCAACCTTCACAAATCATAAAAATAGCTGTTAGCAAGTGATACCTTTTGTCTTCTTACAGGGTTTACCTATGTTAAACTCGTATATCCTGAATATAAAAAAGAGCTTTACTTTGTCCCTATAGTTAATCCACTATAAGTTCAGAGAAGCATCAATGAAAGCTTCAAATCTTTTATTATTCACACACAGTAAATGTAACAGCCCACAAAAGCTAACAGAGTCCACAAGCATACAAAAATACGATCCAGTTTATGTTTCTTACCTGGATACTATAAAATAGAGATAAAATTAGACGCTGTGCTTCAATAGTATCTCCTGTGCCTGTTAGATTTAACAGACCTTGCCCGTGTACTCCTAGGTTTCCATTGGATTGTATCACAGATGACTCCTGTATGGAAGAAAAAACACATAGTAGAATATCAAGCTTGTATATAATTCAGCAGAAAGATGAAGAAAAGATTATTATATGATTAAAATACCTTGAGCACTAACAAATTACTAATTTCTATCATTGAAGTTCCCAAAATTGTCACACCACCACCATCAATAAACATTCTAGACTTCAACATCAAAAACACCTTGACATTCATTCGTAAAGCCCCAAACACCTGATATATATATATATAGCATAGAGATCCAGACAGTACAAGTAAGAAATAAATGAATAAATAAACTGAACAAATATTCAAAATTCATGTGTGTTTTTCAAAATTTAATCGTGTACCTTGATAGCAGAATGGCTCATCAAGAGTTCCTCTGCAAATAATTCGAATTCCGAAGTAGCATAACGAGGAAGCCCAAAGTTTAACTCTCCACCATTTGACAAACTTATTGATCCTTGAACCTGTACAAGTACAACCAGAAAAATATATAATACCACCAACTTGTTCATAGGAAACTAACTACTCACATGGCTTTAGAGAACAAAAGATGATGTTTACAAAATTAAGAATCTTATCTAATTTTTCACAAACCTGGACACGGCTCCAACGCAAGGGAACAGAAACTTTAGCCATGTTTTGGATATACAAATTAGTGTAGAGGCGATGGTAAGGGAACTCCAGGATAAGAGTGTCTGTATACGTTGTCTTATTCTCGTTGTCGATCTTTAAGCTCTCTGAAATAACATCATACATAGTCCCAGCAGCTCCAGCATTTTCTTGACAACCAAAACTACTACCTCCTACAAAAATAAAAATTTACAATTGAACTGTCACAACTACTTCAACACCAAAGTGTACCTCACCACTATCAATTTAAGGAATGGCTATAGACCAAACTGAAGCTAACCATGGACAAAGATTTTAGGATCAGAATGACGGCTGAATACATCAACAGATACACGTCCACCACCTCCACCAGCATAACCATCACCTCCAGACGCACTTATACGACCAATCCCTGCCCTGCGGCATGAACCAAAACAGTATTTTCAGAGATCAAATCTACAACCAAAGCATGACAAAAACTCTCATTAGAAGTTTGGAGCTTTCTGATCTTCAGTTCTCACTCTTCACTTCCAAAGCAAATCAAAGTGGCTTAAAAAAGGCAGATGCTACATGCAGCAAAAATTAAAGGTCTAAGCTTTTATAACCCTAGACCTTAGCATTAAGAGTCAACTCCATAACTTATCTTTTTTTCCTAAACACATCACTAAACCAATGTAAAGCCATAAGAAATCTATTATCTAAACACTTTCCCATTAAAGAAAGAGCCAAAAAGAGTGAAAATGACAAAAAGAAGAAAAGTGTTTCTACATTTTATGTGCCAAGACGAAGATGCTGCCGCCGGACCCACCACCACCTTTAACTCCACCACTGGCCCCATCAGCCAAAACGCTGCCGTTTAGCCCCACACACCCTACCACCTCCATCGCCACTTTTCCGCCGCCACCTCCACCGTAATCAACCTCATTGCTCGTGGACCCACCTCTGCTCCCATAAACCTCCGGCTTCTCAAGAGACGACCAACCGTACACATCGCCGCCCCACACGTCCCCCGGAAGCTTCGCCGTCGTATCGGTCAAGCAGCACGCGCCTCTCCCACCGTATCCCCCACCGGCTCCCTCAACTCCCTCCGGCGTACCGCTCGCCTCCTCCGGCGGCTCCCCAGCCAATCCAGTCGTGTCCACCGCCGATCCAATCCCGAATTCGGCGTTCTCCGCCGCGAGACGGAAGGCTCCGGCGATAACCGTGGAGTTCTCAGCCAATGAGAAGTTCCCGGAGATGTTGACCGTGATCGAACATCCCGGAAACTGGCAGACCAATCTGACGCCGGGCAAGACGTGGAGGTTGCCCCTGCCGGAGATGTAAGAGTCACGTGTGAGATTCAAATCGGCGACGAGCTTACACGTGGAGTCCAAAGAGCCGACGCCGCCTAAGTCATCGACACATGAAACGGACGGTTCGTCGTCAGGGTGAGGCTCCGGCGCCGGAGAAGGTGGTGACGGCGGATTGTAGTCTCCGTCGATTAGTTTCGAATTTGTAGAAACGGTGTAGAGGATGATTATGAAGAAGGCGAAAGGGAGATGGAACCTCATCGTTGGAATTGGAATCAGAATCATGTAGAGATCAGATGATGAGGGAAGCCATGATTACACCAATCTTCTTAACCGTTGCGTCTCTACGAAGATTCAAATTCAGAAATTGTGAGGATTTATACGAAGAGACAGAACAGAGGTTTGAAGATATCGTGATACTCTGTGTCTGAACAGAGGTGGGAGAAGAAAGAAGGAGATTATTTGCTTTGTGTAGAGAGAGAGAGCGAAGAGGTTGAAGGAACGAAGGAAGCGAGAGGCGCGCTTTGTTTGGTAAAATGGTGAGAGAGATTTTTAGAAAGCTTTTAGCTTTCGCGTTACACGTGAGACTTTTTTTTTATGTGAGCCAATGAGTTTATGACATGTGTTTATTTATAAACGACCAAACTGAATTAAAGACCTTTGGTTACGGTCATCAAACTTTACTTTTACTTAATTAATCCGTGTGTTACGAATAAAAACACAACTGATTTAGTTTAATTTAATTTAATGAATCCTTATGTTAGGACATTTCTTTAATTTAATAAAATCCTTATGTTAAAATATAATCCTTCGTTGATTGTAGTGGTTAGAGTCTTTCACTGGATATTACTGTGAGTTCATTAATGATTGACCAGTGTAAATGTCTTTAATAGTAAAAATGTTCGATGCTCCTGGTTGTAAAAAAATATATTTTCACCAATCGATTGTTTAAAAAAGTGTTTTCACCAATCGATTGTTTTTTACTTTTTTTTCTTTCTGAGAAAGGGTTTGAAATTTATCTTGAAGGTTGTAGGCCACAAGCACTGTTGGGAATCATTTACGAGTCATAAAGTCACTGTAAAAATATGGAGTCAAATGAAAAACTCAAATAATGACCCAATGTTATCTCATGTTAATGTACACAAACCAGCAATGCAATCTCTTAGCTGACTAGCAACGTCTTAACCAGCAATGCAATCTCTTATGTTATTGTTTTGTAGTTTTCACAAATCATATTTGCCTTTTTTTCAATTATTCAGTGAAATATAATAACTTCACGAGACAAAGAAAATACTTCACATTAGGTTCAGTAGCAATATGAAAAAGTATTCACTCACTGTTGACTCTAGAATACAATGTGCCAAACTTCCACTCTACCATTTTCACGTCTATGGTTCTTTTTCAAGTCTAGGGGTTGCAATACAATTTTCTGACATGACCTTGTGGATTAATAACTAGGGAAAATTGGATAAATGGAACACTTTCAACTTGAATTTGTCCCTCTAATATTTTTTCTTAGTTAGTTGGAAAAATAGGATTTATATTAATGTTAATACCATAATACCCTCAGATTAACCAAATTAAATTCTCAGTTAAATACATAATATAATTAAATTAGATTTTCTTTTATTTTAAAATGTAAAAAACAAGAAAAGATAAATACGTGTTTACCCTAATTATTTTCTAATTCTTTGATCTTCTTCGTCGAAGCTTTTGAAGCTCTTCAATGGCGATTTTGGCCTGAGGAGAATCACCCCTTCTTCCTGATTAAGCTTACCTTTGATATTGTTTTGATTGGATGATCTTTGGTCCGGTTCCTAAAAATCTCGCCGGAAAACCGTGAATCGGCTGGTCACCGCCGCGAGTTGATCCTATTCGCTGAGTTAATCGTTAAAACTTCTAAGTTCATTGCTTTATAGAATTTAAACTTGATATCACATTATATGTTACAGTTTGTATTATTTGCACAAAAACTTACGAAACTAACCACTGAAAGCGCAAGAAAAAAAAAGAAAACGGCTCCAGATTTCGCAGTAAGAAGGTGGAAGACGAGGACAATATTGTCATTTAGCATTTCATTTAACCTAATCCTTACAAAATAGACCAAAACGACAGCAGTGGCTATCAAACCCGGGTTCTGCAGGTTTAAAAAGAGCAACAAAGACCACTACACCACGTTTACAACACAAGATATTCGAACTTATGTAGTATATATCCATATCTCTATATTAAAGCTCTAAAATAACTTCCCGATTAAATCTCTGTATAATCCCGATTAATTCATTACGCGCTAGGTCCTACCCGACCGCACGCGTTACGCCTAGCGTAGTTTAGAACAAGGGGAAAATTGTCGTGGGTGGTGGGTTCAAACTGCAGATCTACGTACGTATTTTACTTTTATTTGATTGAATTTTAATTAATTTAAGGATCATAGGAGAGAATATACTATGAAAGATATGAAAGATTTATGGTAGATTTAGGAAACATTTTTAACCGAATATGGAAGTTTCCATATTTTTTGGATTTGCCTAGAATATGTATACTAACTACGCAGAACATCATATAGTATGTGAGAAATATATTCTACCTTGAAGCGTCATATAAGGTAAAAAGCAGAACAAGTTATGGCATGTAATGTAGCCGAGCTATATCATTGAGTTGTGGCTATATATCGTTATCAAGATGTAGGTAGACCGAAGACATCTTTTTGATTATAACATAACTGATTTTATCTTTGCCAGAATATACAAGAAATGTTAGTTTATGGCATATATCCTTGATATATCTTGTTTAAAATTTAGAATCCGATTTATAAACTAAGTAGATTACCAGAATGAGTATTCTAACTGTAGGTAGAAGATAAAATAAAATATGATTCTAAATCTTTTTGAAAAAAAATTAAATATATATATTGTCATACTTATGTTTCTAACCGTTTTCATATTTTTTTACATTTTTAAATTCAATTTACTATTTTTTCCATTAAAGAAAGGTAAAACATGTCCAAAATTGACAAAAGTATGAGAAATCCTATTGTGACAAACAAAAGTTCAAAGTATCCCATTTTTCTAATTCTCCTTAATAACTATGACATGTTAAATATAGAAAATAAGAAACAAACTAGATTAAGTTGGAGAAACTAGAAATCTAGTTAACATATTTATAAAAAAACGAGACCAAAGTAATGACGAGGTTTTTTTGCTGAAGTGACAGTTTAACGGTTAATCAAAGAGGGGTCCAACTAATCTTTCTGATTATTATTTTGGAAATGTATGTTTATGTGTTGGAGAATCATGTAGATAGTACTTGTCACGTTTAATGATAAAATATTGATTACCAAACTAAAAGGATAATGACGACAGTAATGTGGATGTAATGACGGGTCGACTTAAAGGGAATACTTCGGGGTTGATTAGTCATGAAGCTATGTTATATTATGTACGTGTGGCTTTGCGAAACCGACATCAAGCCAAATGGCAAGAGAATATATTGACTTTTGTTCAACGTGTTTTGTCTGTTGAGGATTCCTCAAACAGGTTGCGTGTTGGTGCGTTTCCACTATTATACATTCTTTTAGTTGTTTGGGGGTGACATTTATGTTAGAAAGGAAGAAAGCTTAGCACATGAGCAAGGTGTTCTACGTTGTTGGTTAAATAGATTCATAACGTGTGTTTTATATCACACCAAACAAGATGTTGATCTAAACGTCGAACTAGCCGACTTACGAGACACTTGTGACACAATCATTTTCTTTGTCGGCGTGAGATTAATCATGTTAAGACGGTCGGAGACTAAAGATATATATACTGTCTACCTTCAAAACGAATCGATAGTGAAGATTTTCACAAGCTATATCAATAAGTACACACGGGTTTCTGAACAATCAAGATCAATATGTTTTCTACGTGTATACGTATGTGAAAAATAATTGAATTAGCCTATCCTTGAAAGATTAGCAATTATTAAATGGGCTGGATTGTCGAGTTGGACTATCGATCCGAATCCAATAATAAATAAAATAATCTAATAATTGTAGTCCACTAACCTCCTTGTAAGAGAAGTTGACCCTTGAGAGGATTTGATTTTTTCTGCTCTTTAGTGTATGATTTTGATTATGGGAGGACATGGGACATGTAATAGCTGAATATGTTGTCATTTGAAATATTTTACGGTAAAACATTATGATTACTGTTACAGTCTAAGTGCTAACGCTAGATTGAATCATTTAACCATTAGTTGGTTAATACGCATAAGAGTAAGTTGACTTAACAATTACGAGTAATAAAGATAATCGTGGACAGTTGGACGTAGGGATAAATCTTGATTAATCATGGCTTGAGTTCATGATTGGATTATGCTAGGTCTGGAGTTTTCTACCTTTTTAATTAGTTTGTTTAATTAATTAGTGCCCATGGTCTTGCTTAATGCTTAGTAAGAATCAGCGGTTCTGTTAGTTCTTAAGATATAACCGGATCGAATTTTACTTGACCGACCGGCGGGTCCGGTTCTTAAGATATAACCGGTTCTGTTAATCACTTGTCTTTCTGCTCCGTAAAGCACCACCACCACGATCAGAAGAAGCAGAAGAAGAAGAAGAAGAAGGAGAATCGTGTGGAGAAGGGAGATGGTGAACTATGTGCTTAAAATAACGGCAGATCTCGAGAATCTCACTAATCTCCAGCCTTCCGGTGGCTGCGACGATCCCAACTTCCCTTACCTCTTCAAGGTTTCCTCAATCTTCGATTCTGATTCTAACTTTGTTAGGGTTTCATTGTCTCGCTTATGTGGATGTAATGATGATTTAACGAATACTCTCCGTTGCTTGAGCTGCTCAGTGTACTTGTAGGATTATCAGTAAAGCTTTAAGTCTTCCTGTTTATGGTTTCAATTTTTTTTGTGTATTGAAGCTCTATCTCATGGAACTGAGCTTGATTAGGGTTTACTTGGGTGTTAGCGCTTCTTCTCCATTGCTTTGGAGCTGCTCATGGTACTGTAGGATTTAGCATTGAATCTCTGTCTCATATCAAAATCCATGGAACTGAGCTTGATAGAATAGTATACTTCTTCAATGATGATGATGACAGACACAGTATATATTGATCTCCTTGGTGTCTTGCTAGTTTTGTTACATAGGAACAAGTCAGTTTTAATTCTTTATTGTCTTCTTCTCTCGCTTTTTAGCATGAAAAACATTAACAGAATGTTTTTTATGTGTGTGTTGTGTATAGTTGAAATGTGAAAGATGCGGAGAGGTGACTCAGAAGGAAACATGTGTGACTTTGAATGAGACTTTTACTCCTCCTGGTGGCAGGGGTTCTTGTCATCTTGTTCAGAAGGTAAAATCATTCATCTTCACTCTCTCCTCTTCATCTCTTTATGCTTTTGGATTTGATTTTTTGATGGTTTGTCTCCTTCCTTGAGTTATTATTATAGTGTAAGTTCTGTGGAAGGGAAGGGAATGTGACAATGATCCCGGGGAAGGTCGACCTTTAACTCTTGAAGATTCCGAGGCTGGAGAACATGCTCCTCTTATGGTCTTTTGACTGTCGAGGATATGAGCCAATCGATTTCGGGTTTGGCGGATTTTGGAAAGCTCAAGCTGTAAGTTCACACTTAGTTTTCTAATACCTTACTGCTTTAAGCTCTCATGAGTTGAGTTTTTTGGCCTAAACAGGAATCTGGAACTAAGTTTGATGAGATTGATTTGTCGAGGGAGAGGAGTTCACGGAGTATGATGAGAAGGGCGAGTGCCCGTTATGATATCAAACTTCCGTGCAAGCTTCACCGTCACAAGTAAAGTAGCTGAGCGTCTATTCTTCTATCTTCTGATTCTCTCTGCACACTTAGGTGTATGTAAAAACAATGAGAAGATTGTTACTCAAGTTCTATAAAGTTGCTACGTTCTGAAACTTATTCCCATGTTCTCCGCTGTTCTGCTACAAAAAAGCATCCAAAAGTATGAGAATGTGCAAGGAGATATTCACAAACAAAATGCATGCTTTAACTTTAGCTTCTACACGCATTGTACACTGAAGAGGGAATGCTCATGAGATATACAGAGTGAGTGAGGGTATTGGTACTTGTATAAACAAACGTGTGAAGAGGGCTCAACGGACCAGGTGGGACTGAATCTTGTGACTGTTTTTTTTCTTTTTCTTCCGATATATGGTGGTGATATTATCTTTGTTCAGATGTTTTAATCAAATTGATATAGCAAATTACACAAGAGTTTGGAAACACAAAAATTGAATGATTTCACGTTATGAGCTCCAATAGCTATAAATAGATTCCCGTGACGTGTGTCGAAATGTCAACGTCCTTGTTGCTTTTATCCCACGACACACACCACTCCTAACTTCTATATCATTCCATTACTAAGTAATAATCACACGACGTAACATACAACGGTAGATATACACATACGTTCACACTCATAGGCAAACACGCAGAGATCTCTGAGTAAGCTGTTTTTTTGTCATCATCTTTGATTAGTCTTATTTTGTCTTCGCAAGTGTGTTTGTTTAATCATATAAGAGGCTGTGGAACATGTCTCTTTGTTGACAGAGAGACACACGACAGTGATATCATCAACCTAGCCGTTGGATATTTCTGTCTCCACGCATTAGTAGCCGCTTCTGTCACCGCGTTGGCCGCTCCTGTCTCAGTCACCGACTTCATCACCACCTTAGCCACTTCTTCGTTACTAAGCACGTCCCACACCTTTACAATACACAAGAGACAAAAAATAAGAATATTGTTATTTATTTTAACCATAATACTAGTGACCAAGGTAAGCTTAATCTATATAAACTGGTATGGCGTTAAAGCGGTCCAGACTTGGTTTGAACTGACTAGATTATGTTTCATATTAAAACTTGATTTGGCTTATATTGTTTGGGTCATGTTATCCTCTTGGAGATGTATATACGTACCCCATTCCGAAGCAAGGAGCAGAAATTGGTCGCGAGAAGTGATTTGATGCGTAGAGACTTCAGGAGTCGCAATGACACCATAGCTTTTAAGAACGAAGTCACAAAGCCCTAGACATGGCAGGCGGGTCGGTTTCATGTGAAGCCATCTCTAGAATATGAGGCTCTGACTCTAAAGCTAAGACCCTTCCGTTGCGTTTCCTTATTCTGTCCGCTTCGCCTACAAAATCAAATAACAAAAAAAATGCCTTAACCATAACGAAACGTTGTTTACAAACATCAGTTTTATTCATAGTAGTAGCACAAACTTACTTGGGACACTTGGCTTTAGGTCACTGGTTAACTGAACCACCTTCATTTGTCCATTCTCACTTGTTCAATCATAATAGCCCTTGAATCTCCTAGGTTTGCCACCATCACTTGATTTCCCTGTTCAAAAAATTATTGTTTAATATGATTGTATATTTCACTTTACATATGATATATACATGATGAAGAAACAATTTATTCAAGACATCATTTAATATGAAAATTTTGTAAGAATATTACTGGTTTTACAATAACTTACATGTTTAACGGCGAAAACAGCAGCAGTTCCGGATGAGGAGCAATCAAGAGTGTTCTTGAGTTAAGAATCCTTTTGTCCATGGCCAAACACGTACTTTCGCAGATGAGTTTCCAGTCTCGAGTCACTGATGATTGTTCATGTGACCTAACAATAAAGATGGCAACTGGTTCTTTACGATCTTGCTCACCAATTCACCCTTCTCTCCATGACATCAATACTCCCCATAACGCTCCTTCTTCAGTTCCATATCCCTACGATTTTATCATTCATGTTATTAGAAAAAGATACAAACATATATTACATTTTTTGAATATATATGCTAAAGAAAATGGTAATGATTATACTGAACAATACCAGGTGGAGTATGGCAGCATCTTGATTAAAGCCCTGCCTCCAGCTAAAGACGAGACAG
>NW_026616055.1:0-31495 GCF_000801105.2 Raphanus sativus
TAGCCTGTTCGGACATATGGCAATATCCTTCATGATTCTTATCAAACCAGGATGAACCACGATGTAAGAAGCTTGATGGGAACCCCTATTCAGTGGAGAATATCCAGGAAGTTGAACAAATCTCATAGGAGTAGTGAGGAAGAAGATTTCCCACTTTCTATCCAGGTGATTCCAGATTTGTCTGTTCGGACATATGGCAATATCTTCATGATTCTTATCAACCAGGATGAACAACGATCTAAGAAGCTTTATTTGGAACCACTAATCAGTGGAGAATAACCAGAAAGTTGCATAATCTCATAAGTGTTGTGAGCAAGAAGATATCCCACCTCTATCCAGATGATTCCAGATTAGCCTGTTCGGACATATGCCATTATCTTCATGATTCTTATCAAACCAGGATGAACCACGATCTAAGAAGCCTTATTTGGAACCCACTAATCAGTGGAGAATAACCAGGAGTGAATAAATCTCATAGGTTGTTGTGAGCAAGAAGATATCCCACCTTCTATCCAAGTGATTCCAGATTAGCCTGTTCGGACATATGGCAATATCTTCATGATTCTTATCAAACCAGGATGAACCATGATAAGAAGCTTATTAGGAACCACTATTCAGTGGAGAATAACCAGGAAGTTGAATAAATCTCATAGGAGTTGTGAGGGAAAAAATATCCCACTTTCTATCCAGTGATTCCAGATTAGCCTGTTCGGACATATGGCAATATATTCATGATTCTTATCAAACCAGGATGAACCACGATCTAAGAAGCTTTATTTGGAACCACTAATCAGTGGAGAATAACCAGGAAGTTGAATAAATCTCATAAGTGTTGTGAGTAAGAAGATATCCCACCTTCTATCCAGATGATTCCAGATTAGCATTTTCGGACATATGCCATTATCTTCATGATTCTTATCAAACCAGGATGAACCAATATGTAAGAAGCTTGATTGGGAACCACTAATCAGTGGAGAATAACCAGGAAGTTTAAAATCTCATAGGAGTTGTGAGTAAGAAGATATCCACTTTCTATCCAGATGATTCCAGATTAGCCTGTTCGGACATATGCAATATCTTCATGATTCTTATCAAACCAGGATGAACCACGACTAAGAAGCTTTATTTGGAACCACTAATCAGTGGAGAATAACCAGGAAGTTGAATAAATCTCATAAGTGTTGTGAGCAAGAAGATATCCCACCTTCTATCCAGATGATTCCAGATTAGCCTGTTCGGACATATGGCAATATCTTCATGATTCTTATCAAACCAGGATGAACCACGATCTAAAAGCTTTATTTGGAACCACTAATCAGTGGAGAATAACCAGGAAGTTGAATAAATCTCATAAGTGTTGTGAGCAAGAAGATATCCCACCTTCTATCCAGATGATTCCAGATTAGCCTGTTCGGACATATGCCATTATCTTCATGATTCTTATCAAACCAGGATGAACCACGATCTAAGAAGCTTTATTTGGAACCACTAATCAGTGGAAATAACCAGGAAGTTGAATAAATCTCATCGGAGTTGTGAGTAAGAAGATATCCCACTTTCTATCCAGATGATTCCAGATTAGCCTGTTCGGACATATGGTAATATCTTCATGATTCTTATCAAACCAGGATGAACCACGATCTAAGAAGCTTTATTTGGAACCAGTAATCAGTGGAGAATAACCAGGAAGTTGAATAAATCTCATAAGTGTTGTGAGCAAGAAGATATCCCACTTTCTATCCAGATGATTCCAGATTAGCCTGTTCGCACATATGCCATTATCTTCATGATTCTTATCAAACCAGGATGAACCAATATGTAAGAAGCTTTATTGGGAACCACTAATCAGTGGAGAATAACCAGGAAGTTGAATAAATCTCATAGGAGTTGTGAGTAAGAAGATATCCCATTTTCTATCCAGATGATTCCAGATTAGCCTGTTCGGACATATGGCAATATCTTCATGATTCTTATCAAACCAGGATGAACCACGATGTAAGAAGCTTTATTGGGAACCCCTATTCAGTGGAGAATAACCAGGAAGTTGAACAAATCTCATAGGAGTTGTGAGGAAGAAGATATCCCACTTTCTATCCAGGTGATTCCAGATTAGCCTGTTCGGACATATGGCAATATCTTCATGATTCTTATCAAACCAGGATGAACAACGATCTAAGAAGCTTTATTTGGAACCACTAATCAGTGGAGAAAACCAGGAAGTTGAATAAATCTCATAAGTGTTGTGAGCAAGAAGATATCCCACCTTCTATCCAGATGATTCCAGATTAGCCTGTTCGGACATATGCCATTATCTTCATGATTCTTATCAAACCAGGATGAACCAATATGTAAGAAGCTTGATTGGGAACCACTAATCAGTGGAGAATAACCAGGAAGTTGAATAAATCTCATAGGTGTTGTGAGTAAGAAGATATCCACTTCTATCCAGATGATTCCAGATTAGCCTGTTCGGACATATGGCAATATCTTCATGATTCTTATCAAACCAGGATGAACCACGATCTAAGAAGCTTTATTTGGAACCCCTAATCAGTGGAGAATAACCAGGAAGTTGAAAAAATCTCATAGGAGTTGTGAGTAAAAAGATATCCCACTTTTATCCAGATGATTCCAGATTAGCCTGTTCGGACATATGGCAATATCTTCATGATTCTTATCAAACCAGGATGAACCACGATCTAAGAAGCTTTATTTGGAACCACTAATCAGTGGAGAATAACCAGGAAGTTGAATAAATCTCATAGTGTTGTGAGCAAGAAGATATCCCACCTTCTATCCAGATGATTCCAGATTAGCCTGTTCGGACATATGGCAATATCTTCATGATTCTTATCAAACCAGGATGAACCACGATGTAAGAAGCTTGATTTGGAACCACTAATCAGTGGAGAATAACCAGGAAGTTGAATAAATCTCATAGGAGTTGTGAGAAGAAGATATCCCACTTTCTATCCAAGTGATTCCAGATTAGTCTGTTCGGACATATGGCAATATCTTCATGATTCTTATCAAACCAGGATGAACACGATCTAAGAAGCTTTATTTGGAACCACTAATCAGTGGAGAATAACCAGAAGTTGAAAAATCTCATAAGTGTTGTGAGCAAGAAGATATCCCACCTTCTATCCAGATGATTCCAGATTAGCCTGTTCGGACATATGCCATTATCTTCATGATTCTTATCAAACCAGGATGAACCAATATGTAAGAAGCTTGATTGGGAACCACTAATCAGTGGAGAATAACAGGAAGTTGAATAAATCTCATAGGATTTGTGAGTAAGAAGATATCCCACTTTCTATCCAGATGATTCCAGATTAGCCTGTTCGGACATATGGCAATATCTTCATGATTCTTATCAAACCAGGATGAACCATGGATCTAAGAAGCTTTATTGGAACCACTAATCAGTGGAGAATAACCAGGAAGTTGAATAAAATCTCATAGGAGTTGTGAGGAAAAAAGATATCCCACTTCTATCCAGTGATTCCAGATTAGCCTGTTCGGACATATGGCAATATCTTCATGATTCTTATCAAACCAGGATGAACCACGATCTAAGAAGCTTTATTTGAAACCACTAATCAGTGGAGAATAACCAGGAAGTTGAATAAATCTCATAAGTGTTGTGAGCAAGAAGATATCCCACCTTCTATCCAGATGATTCCAGATTAGCCTTTTCGGACATATGCCATTATCTTCATGATTCTTATCAAACCAGGATGAACCAATATGTAAGAAGCTTGATTGGGAACCACTAATCAGTGGAGAATAACCAGGAAGTTGAATAAATCTCATAGGAGTTTGAGTAAGATATCCCACTTTCTATCCAGAAATTCCAGATTACTGTTCCATATGATATCCATGATTCCAGATTAGCATGTTCGGACATATGCCATTATCTTCATGATTCTTATCAAACCAGGATGAACCACGATCTAAGAAGCTTTATTTGGAACCACTAATCAGTGGAGAATAACCAGGAAGTTGAATAAATCTCATAAGTGTTGTGAGAAGAAGATATCCCACCTTCTATCCAGATGATTCCAGATTAGCCTGTTCGGACATATGGCATATCTTCATGATTCTTATCAAACCAGGATGAACCACGATGAAGAAGCTTGATTGGAACCACTAATCAGTGGAGAATAACCAGGAAGTTGAATAAATCTCATAGGAGTTGTGAGGAAGAAGATATCCCACTTTCTATCCAGTGATTCCAGATTAGTCTGTTCGGACATATGGCAATATCTTCATGATTCTTATCAAACCAGGATGAACACGATCTAAGAAGCTTTATTTGGAACCACTTATCAGTGGAGAATAACCAGAAAGTTGAATAAATCTCATAAGTGTTGTGAGCAAGAAGATATCCCACCTTCTATCCAGATGATTCCAGATTAGCCTGTTCGGACATATGCCATTATCTTCATGATTCTTATCAAACCTGGATGAACCAATATGTAAGAAGCTTGATTGGGAACCACTAATCAGTGGAGAATAACCAGGAAGTTGAATAAATCTCATAGGTGTTGTGAGCAAGAAGATATCCCACCTTCTATCCAGATGATTCCAGATTAGCCTGTTCGGACATATGGCAATATCTTCATGATTCTTATCAAACCAGGATGAACCACGATCTAAGAAGCTTTATTTGGAACCCCTAATCAGTGGAGAATAACCAGGAAGTTGAATAAATCTCATAGGAGTTGTGAGTAAAAGATATCCCACTTTCTATCCAGATGATTCCAGATTAGCCTGTTCGGACATATGGTAATATATTCATGATTCTTATCAAACCAGGATGAACCACGATCTAAGAAGCTTTATTTAGGAACCACTAATCAGTGGAGAATAACCAGGAAGTTGAATAAATCTCATAAGTTGTGAGCAAGAAGATATCCCACCTTCTATCCAGATGATTCCAGATTAGCATGTTCGGACATATGCCATTATCTTCATGATTCTTATCAAACCAGGATGAACCAATATCTAAGAAGCTTGATTGGGAACCACTAATCAGTGGAGAATAACCAGGAAGTTGAATAAATCTCATAGGAGTTGTGAGTAAGAAGATATCCCATTTTCTATCCAGATGATTCCAGATTAGCCTGTTCGGACATATGACAATATCTTCATGATTCTTATCAAACCAGGATGAACCACGACTAAGAAGCTTTATTTGGAACCACTAATCAGTGGAGAATAACCAGGAAGTTGAATAAATCTCATAAGTGTTGTGAGTAAGAAGATATCCCACTTTCTATCCAGATGATTCCAGATTAGCCTGTTCGGACATATGGCAATATCTTCATGATTCTTATCAAACCAGGATGAACCACGATCTAAGAAGCTTTATTTGGAACCACTAATCAGTGGAGAATAACCAGGAAGTTGAATAAATCTCATAAGTGTGTGTGAAGAAGATATCCCACCTTCTATCCAGATGATTCCAGATTAGCCTGTTCGGACATATGCCATTATCTTCATGATTCTTATCAAACCAGGATGAACCACGATCTAAGAAGCTTTATTTGGAACCACTAATCAGTGGAGAATAACCAGGAAGTTGAATAAATCTCATAGGAGTTGTGAGCAAGAAGATATCCCACTTTCTATCCAGATGATTCCAGATTAGCCTGTTCGGACATATGGCAATATCTTCATGATTCTTATCAAACCAGGATGAACCACGATCTAAGAAGCTTTATTTGGAACCACTAATCAGTGGAGAATAACCAGGAAGTTGAATAAATCTCATAAGTGTTGTGAGCAAGAAGATATCCCACCTTCTATCCAGATGATTCCAGATTAGCCTGTTCGGACATATGCCATTATCTTCATGATTCTTATCAAACCAGGATGAACCACGATCTAAGAAGCTTTATTTGGAACCACTAATCAGTGGAGAATAACCAGGAAGTTGAATAAATCTCATAGGAGTTGTGAGCAAGAAGATATCCCACTTTCTATCCAGATGATTCCAGATTAGCCTGTTCGGACATATGGCAATATCTTCATGATTCTTATCAAACCAGGATGAACCACGATCTAAGAAGCTTTATTTGGAACCACTAATCAGTGGAGAATAACCAGGAAGTTGAATAAATCTCATAGGAGTTGTGAGCAAGAAGATATCCCACTTTCTATCCAGATGATTCCAGATTAGCCTGTTCGGACATATGGCAATATCTTCATGATTCTTATCAAACCAGGATGAACCACGATATAAGAAGCTTTATTGGAACCACTAATCAGTGGAGAATAACCAGGAAGTTGAATAAATCTCATAGGAGTTGTGAGGAAAAAATATCCCACTTTCTATCCAGATGATTCCAGATTAGCCTGTTCGGACATATGGCAATATCTTCATGATTCTTATCAAACCAGGATGAACCACGATCTAAGAAGCTTTATTTGGAACCACTAATCAGTGGAGAATAACCAGGAAGTTGAATAAATCTCATAGGTGTTGTGAGCAAGAAGATATCCCACCTTCTATCCAGATGATTCCAGATTAGCCTGTTCGGACATATGGCAATATCTTCATGATTCTTATCAAACCAGGATGAACCACGATATAAGAAGCTTTATTGGGAACCACTAATCAGTGGAGAATAACCAGGAAGTTGAATAAATCTCATAGGAGTTGTGAGGAAAAAATATCCCACTTTCTATCCAGATGATTCCAGATTAGCCTGTTCGGACATATGGCAATATATTCATGATTCTTATCAAACCAGGATGAACCACGATCTAAGAAGCTTTATTTGGAACCACTAATCAGTGGAGAATAACCAGGAAGTTGAATAAATCTCATAAGTGTTGTGAGCAAGAAGATATCCCACCTTCTATCCAGATGATTCCAGATTAGCCTGTTCGGACATATGCCATTATCTTCATGATTCTTATCAAACCAGGATGAACCAATATCTAAGAAGCTTTATTGGGAACCACTAATCAGTGGAGAATAACCAGGAAGTTGAATAAATCTCATAGGAGTTGTGAGTAAGAAGATATCCCACTTTCTATCCAGATGATTCCAGATTAGCCTGTTCGGACATATGCAATATCTTCATGATTCTTATCAAACCAGGATGAACCACGATCTAAGAAGCTTTATTTGGAACCACTAATCAGTGGAGAATAACCAGGAAGTTGAATAAATCTCATAAGTGTTGTGAGTAAGAAGATATCCCACTTTCTATCCAGATGATTCCAGATTAGCCTGTTCGGACATATTGCAATATCTTCATGATTCTTATCAAACCAGGATGAACCACGATCTAAGAAGCTTTATTTGGAACCACTAATCAGTGGAGAATAACCAGGAAGTTGAATAAATCTCATAAGTGTTGTGAGCAAGAAGATATCCCACTTTCTATCCAGATGATTCCAGATTAGCCTGTTCGGACATATGGCAATATCTTCATGATTCTTATCAAACCAGGATGAACCACGATCTAAGAAGCTTTATTTGGAACCACTAATCAGTGGAGAATAACCAGGAAGTTGAATAAATCTCATAAGTGTTGTGAGCAAGAAGATATCCCACCTTCTATCCAGATGATTCCAGATTAGCCTGTTCGGACATATGCCATTATCTTCATGATTCTTATCAAACCAGGATGAACCACGATCTAAGAAGCTTTATTTGGAACCACTAATCAGTGGAGAATAACCAGGAAGTTGAATAAATCTCATAGGAGTTGTGAGTAAGAAGATATCCCACTTTCTATCCAGATGATTCCAGATTAGCCTGTTCGGACATATGGCAATATCTTCATGATTCTTATCAAACCAGGATGAACCACGATCTAAGAAGCTTTATTTGGAACCACTAATCAGTGGAGAATAACCAGGAAGTTGAATAAATCTCATAAGTGTGTGAGCAAGAAGATATCCCACTTTCTATCCAGATGATTCCAGATTAGCCTGTTCGGACATATGCCATTATCTTCATGATTCTTATCAAACCAGGATGAACCACGATCTAAGAAGCTTTATTTGGAACCACTAATCAGTGGAGAATAACCAGGAAGTTGAATAAATCTCATAGGAGTTGTGAGTAAGAAGATATCCCACTTCTATCCAGATGATTCCAGATTAGCCTGTTCGGACATATGGCAATATCTTCATGATTCTTATCAAACCAGGATGAACCACGATCTAAGAAGCTTTATTTGGAACCACTAATCAGTGGAGAATAACCAGGAAGTTGAATAAATCTCATAAGTGTTGTGAGTAAGAAGATATCCCACTTTCTATCCAGATGATTCCAGATTAGCCTGTTCGGACATATGCCATTATCTTCATGATTCTTATCAAACCAGGATGAACCACGATCTAAGAAGCTTTATTTGGAACCACTAATCAGTGGAGAATAACCAGGAAGTTGAATAAATCTCATAGGAGTTGTGAGTAAGAAGATATCCCACTTTCTATCCAGATGATTCCAGATTAGCCTGTTCGGACATATGCCATTATCTTCATGATTCTTATCAAACCAGGATGAACCACGATCTAAGAAGCTTTATTTGGAACCACTAATCAGTGGAGAATAACCAGGAAGTTGAATAAATCTCATAGGAGTTGTGAGTAAGAAGATATCCCACTTTCTATCCAGATGATTCCAGATTAGCCTGTTCGGACATATGGCAATATCTTCATGATTCTTATCAAACCAGGATGAACCACGATCTAAGAAGCTTTATTTGGAACCACTAATCAGTGGAGAATAACCAGGAAGTTGAATAAATCTCATAAGTGTTGTGAGCAAGAAGATATCCCACCTTCTATCCAGATGATTCCAGATTAGCCTGTTCGGACATATGCCATTATCTTCATGATTCTTATCAAACCAGGATGAACCACGATCTAAGAAGCTTTATTGGGAACCACTAATCAGTGGAGAATAACCAGGAAGTTGAATAAATCTCATAGGAGTTGTGAGTAAGAAGATATCCCACTTTCTATCCAGATGATTCCAGATTAGCCTGTTCGGACATATGGCAATATCTTCATGATTCTTATCAAACCAGGATGAACACGATCTAAGAAGCTTTATTTGGAACCACTAATCAGTGGAGAATAACCAGGAAGTTGAATAAATCTCATAAGTGTTGTGAGTAAGAAGATATCCCACTTTCTATCCAGATGATTCCAGATTAGCCTGTTCGGACATATGGCAATATCTTCATGATTCTTATCAAACCAGGATGAACCACGATCTAAGAAGCTTTATTTGGAACCACTAATCAGTGGAGAATAACCAGGAAGTTGAATAAATCTCATAAGTGTTGTGAGCAAGAAGATATCCCACCTTCTATCCAGATGATTCCAGATTAGCCTGTTCGGACATATGCCATTATCTTCATGATTCTTATCAAACCAGGATGAACCACGATCTAAGAAGCTTTATTTGGAACCACTAATCAGTGGAGAATAACCAGGAAGTTGAATAAATCTCATAGGAGTTGTGAGTAAGAAGATATCCCACTTTCTATCCAGATGATTCCAGATTAGCCTGTTCGGACATATGGCATTATCTTCATGATTCTTATCAAACCAGGATGAACCACGATCTAAGAAGCTTTATTTGGAAACACTAATCAGTGGAGAATAACCAGGAAGTTGAATAAATCTCATAAGTGTTGTGAGCAAGAAGATATCCCACCTTCTATCCAGATGATTCCAGATTAGCATGTTCGGACATATGCCATTATCTTCATGATTCTTATCAAACCAGGATGAACCAATATGTAAGAAGATTGATTGGGAACCACTAATCAGTGGAGAATAACCAGGAAGTTGAATAAATCTCATAGGAGTTGTGAGTAAGAAGATATCCCATTTCTATCCAGATGATTCCAGATTAGCATGTTCGGACATATGGCAATATCCTCATGATTCTTATCAAACCAGGATGAACCACGATCTAAGAAGCTTTATTTGGAACCACTAATCAGTGGAGAATAACCAGGAAGTTGAATAAATCTCATAAGTGTTGTGAGCAAGAAGATATCCCACCTTCTATCCAGATGATTCCAGATTAGCCTGTTCGGACATATGGCAATATCTTCATGATTCTTATCAAACCAGGATGAACCAATATGTAAGAAGCTTGATAGGGAACCACTAATCAGTGGAGAATAACCAGGAAGTTGATTAAATCTCATAGGAGTTGTGAGTAAGAAGATATCCCACTTTCTATCCAGGTGATTCCAGATTAGCCTGTTCGGACATATGGCAATATCTTCATGATTCTTATCAAACCAGGATGACTTGTCATGTCCCTAGTTCTAACTAAGGCATCCGGACAGGCCATGGTGCAGGGAGATGGGCTGGCCAGGTTATAAAGACCTAAAGGCAAGCGTATCATGGTCTAAACCAAGGGTTCAGTGCATCAGGAAGCTGAGACTTAACCAGAATAAGAAGAAAAGAAGGAAATGGTAGCTGGATGAGTGATCCGGAAGCTGGACATGGTCTGGAAGCAGCTCAATCAGCTAGGTGGAGCTGGTAGGGAGCTCACACAGTCTTGGGTAGCTCACAGGAGCTGGAGGAGTAGCTCACTCAGCTCAGGCAACTAGTTCTCAGCTGCACTCAGCTGGACGGAGTGATGGAGTCTTGACCGGTCATTGCGGACCATGAGTGATGGTCATGGACCGGATGCTTGTCATGGGTGTCCGTTGGGTCTAGGTTGCTTGGGCAAGGGAGCTGAGCTTGTGGGTAAGCATTTGGGCTTGAGATCGATCAGCCCAAAGGAAGAAAGGGGCGGTTTGCAAGCGGTTGGACGGTTTTGGGCGAAAAGGTGTCCGTTGGCCAAATGGCCAATCACATCGTCCGGACGGTTGGCAAGCCCCTTCCCTATAAATAAACCCCTCCTCTGTCGACATAATTCATCAGAAACATAAGGGGAAACTCTGCCCAAATCTCTACAGAATCAAAGAGAGAAAAGAGAAGTGTGACCGCAAGGCAGTCCGTGTGAAGGCAAGGTGATTCCGGTGGGTTCTAAGCCGTGGGCAAAGGAGACTTGATCGGAAATGGATACCAGAGGAAAGGAGAAGGCTGTGGAGAAGAGTGTGGGGGCTTCCGAACACACACATAAGGTACTGGATGCAAACCAAGTACAAACCGCCTGAAATCATCCATCCGGATGGTTTGGCCGTTTGATCCATGAGTGGATGGTTGCATCTATTGTTCTTATTCTGTCAATATATCTCTTCTCTATCATATTCTGAAGTTATTTATGAGTCTAAACTCATGAACACGCCACCAAGGCTTGGTTAGATCAGAGTAATCTCTCCATGGCCTTGGTTGGGCATGTATGATCCGATCTCATGCTTCCAGTGGGAGTTATTGGGATTTGGCGTTTGATATCTCTTAGTTGGGATTTATAATGAATTATCAAAGTGATAGAATAATTTTATAACATTGATTTCGAGATGGTACCATGAGGCCGGTTAGGTTGTTCATGGCCAAGATCAATATGATCAAGGCCGGTTCTGGGAAATCCGCTTGGACCATTCTCTTAATCATGATTTATCATGATTTATCATGTAGTTAAATTAGTTTTTGGATGAGTAAATGAGTGGGTCACTAATCGGCCAGAAATAGGCTAAGTGTCCGAACCATGCTTAGGTTTGTATTTTGCTAGGATATCGGTCATGATTCTTATGCATATGTGTTGTGGGTTTTGATTTCAGGTCCTGACAGGGATCGTGGTAAGGCTAAGGAGCCATGAAGACCTTGGCCGTGTGGGATGTGTGATGTAGTACTTGTTGTTTACATTTGGTTTTATCATAGCCTATTGTGCAACTGAATGATTTGAATACTTTGTATGGATCACATTTGACATATATATATAATATGATGTTTGACTTAAGCTTCCGCATTGTTTTTATGATTGCATGAACCTCAAATGGTTGAAAAATGACTAAGTAAAGATTGGACCTTAACCGGCTGAATTGCACTTAGATGTTTAGGTAAGGCCGCGGACTGGTTGGATCATGGGATCCAAGTTTGGGTCTTACAAGTTGGTATCAGAGCATGCTTGATTCTAGGCTGTTGGGTTAGGGCAGGTCATCACACATCCGGCTGGGTCTCCTGGCAGGTTTTGGGTTTAGTTAACATGATATTGCTTGAGGTTTGCAATTAAAAATGTTAATCTAACCTTTGCCTTGTGTTTTGTCTTTGTTGTCCTAAGGGAACTAAGAAGAAGTCTCGGAAGACTAAGGAGGGGACAGGGGCGTCCGGAACAGGAGATGCCTCAGTGCCCAATCCGCAGTTGTTGCTGTCAGTTCCACCTACTGGCCAGACCAGTGAGGCTATCCTGACTGAAACTCAAGTGAATCAGACTGAGGTTCAGCTGGGTGGAGAGAACAGACAGTTGGACGAGACCGGGCAACCACTGAATGCAGATGGAAGTCAGCTAGGAGCAACAGGTGGGCAGCAAAGGAATGATCAGGAAGGTGAAGCTGAGTCCTCAGAGACTGGTAACCGGGCTGATCCAAACATCCAAGGAGATGGGAGGATTGGACCGGATGAACCAATGGCTGAACCAACCATGAAGCAGATACTTGATGCAATCAAGTTGATGGGAAGTCAGATGCTGGCTATGACCCAAGTGTTCACACCAGTTGTGAATTCATCTATGGGTCAAACTACTCAAGCACCTGTGATAGCTCCTGGAGTTGGTGTGACTGGTGGATATGTGGCGCCTCTTGCTGAGGTGATTGAGTTAGATCCACCAGTTGGGACAACCAAGAAGGTTGATTACCTGAAGGTGCTTGAGCACATCACCCGTTTGGGAACCAAACACTTTGCTGGAAGTGCTGATCCCATGGAGGCAGATGAGTGGAGGGACCGGCTGGCTAGGAACTTCAGGTCTACAAGGTGCCCTGAGGAGTACCAGAGAGACATAGCAGTGCACTTCCTGGAGGGAGATGCACACAACTGGTGGCTGTCCCTTGACAAGCGCACCAATGGCTCCATTGTGAAGTTCTCTGACTTTGAAGTTGAGTTCAACCACAAGTACTTTCCAGCTGAAGCATGGGACCGTTTGGAGGCTAAGTTCCTGGACTTGGTTCAGGGCAAGCGGTCAGTAAGGGAGTATGAGGAAGAGTTCAACCGGCTCAGGAGGTATGTGGGTAAGGAACTTGAGGATGAGAAGGTTCAGGTCCGCAGGTTCATAAGGGGCTTGAGGCCTGAGCTTAAGACTTATTGCTCAGTCCGTACCTTCAACACAGTCTCTGAGTTGGTGGAAAGGATGGCAATGCTGGAGACCAATCTGGCTGAGGAGAACAAGCACAAGCTTAAGAGTGTGGTGGTGTCTTCTGGTCAGAGTGGTGACAAGAAGAGAAAGAGGGATGCGGCTGAAGGGGGTAAAACCTCAAGTGTCCCAAGTGTGGCAAACACCATGGAGGAGAGTGCTGGAAGGCAATGGGAGCTTGTACCCGTTGTGGCAAGATAGATCACTCAGCTCGGGATTGTCCTGGTCCAGATAGGAACCGTGGACAAGGCTCGACCAGTGAGGCCAGGACTTGTCATCAGTGTGGTAAGAAAGGGCATTTCCGTGTGGACTGTCCCCAGTTGCAAACTGGACAAGGCAAGGGCCGTGTTGAGAACAACCGGCCAGACCACAAGCAAGGCCAAACATCAGCACCTCGAGTCTATGAGCTTTCAAGGGATGTGGATGAGTCCGGACCCTTCAAGGCGATCACTGGTAAAACTCTAAAACCCATTCTTTTTAAATTTTTAAATTTATTAGAATTGCATGGTATGGAATCTAGGATGGACTAGATACTTAGATAAGGTCTTATGTAGGGACCTTGTGTATTGGTGATGTGGAAACACATGTATTATTTGATACTGGTGCTACACATAGTTTTGTGAGCCCAGAGATGATTGGTAAAGGCATGTTCCAAATGGGAACCAGGAATGATCTTGGCTTAGTGAGTGCAGCCTGTGGGCAATTAATGCATGCACTAGGTCTAGTCAAAGACATTCCAGTAATGATCCAAGGCAAGGCAATGCCTGTGGATCTGATTGTGGTCCGCCTTAAGAATCACGAGGTGATCCTAGGCATGGACTGGCTTGGCAAGAATCGGGCCACCTTAGACTGTCATCGAGGAAGGGTGCAGTTTGAGAGTGGGTGTGGACCCCCGATCAGGTACCAAGGTATTAATCCGGCCTCTGGATGCTTAGTGTTATCAGCAGTCCGTGCGGCAAGGATGCTGGAACAAGGTTGTGAGGCTTATATAGCCACAATCACCACTAAGGAGGTCGTAGGGGATGGTGGCCCGGACGGGATACCGCTGGTCAGTGAGTTTGATGATGTGTTTAGGTCACTACAGGGCATTCCCCCTGATAGGTCTGACCCATTCATAATAGAACTGGAACCAGGGACGGCCCCAATGTCAAAGAGCCCATACCGCATGGCTCCAGCTGAGATGGCTGAGCTAAAGAAACAACTTGAAGAGTTGTTGGAAAAAGGGTTCATACGCCCAAGTGTATCACCCTGGGGAGCACCAGTCCTCTTTGTCAAGAAGAAGGATGGTAGCTTCAGGTTGTGCATTGATTATAGAGGGTTGAATAGGGTGACTATAAAGAATAAGTACCCATTGCCCTGGATTGATGAGTTGCTAGATCAACTGAAGGGAGCCAGGTGGTTCTCAAAGATTGATTTGGCATCAGGTTATCATCAAATCCCCATTGCATCAGAAGATGTGAAGAAGACAGCCTTCCGGACTAGGTATGGCCACTATGAGTTTGTGGTTATGCCATTCGGATTGACTAATGCACCAGCAGCCTTTATGAAGATGATGAATGGAATTTTTAGAGAGTACTTAGATGAATTTGTAATCATCTTCATTGATGATATACTAGTTTACTCTAAGACCCGGGAAGACCATGAGAGGTGTTGGGGTCAAAAACGGTTATCTCGAAATCAACGGCTAAGTCTATTTGTCATACGAAAGTATAAGGAAGAAACATGAAGTGATCTAAGTTTGGATAGGCCGAACGACAAGGAATCCGCCTTGAAACTTCAAAGAGCCTGTTCTCTCAAACCGTGAGGACCCAGAGAACGATCAAGATATCAAATCAAAGCCCTCGTCGAGACGCATGTGCTGGTCCTGGCCGCCGGCGGCTAGCCCCCATGCTGGTCCTGGCCGCCGGGCGGCTAAGCCCCCGTGCTGGTTCGGCCGCCGGGAAACTTCGAAGAGCCCGTTCTCTCAAACCGTGAGGACTCAGAAAACGATCAAGATATCAAATCGAAGCCCTCGTCGAGACGCACGTGCTGGTCCTAGCCGCCGGCGGCTAGCCCCCGTGCTGGTCCTGGCCGCCGGGCGGCTAAGCCCCCGTGCTGGTTCGGCCGCCGGGAAACTTCGAAGAGCCCGTTCTCTCAAACCGTGAGGACTCAGAAAACGATCAAGATATCAAATCGAAGCCCTCGTCGAGACGCACGTGCTGGTCCTGGCCGCCGGCGGCTAGAGCCCGTGCTGGTCATGACCGCCGGGCGGCTAGCGCCAGTGCTGGTCCTGGCCGCCGGAAAACTTCGAAGAGCCCGTTCTCTCAAACCGTGAGGACTCAGAAAACGATCAAGATATCGAATCGAAGCCCTCGTCAAGACGCACGTGCTGGTCCTGTCCGCCGGGCGGCTAGCCCCCGTGCTGGCCGTGGCCGCCGGCGGCTAGCACCCGTGCTGGCCGTGGCCGCCGGGCGGCTAGCCCCGTGCTGGCCGTGGCCGCCGGCGGCTAGCGCCCGTGCTGGCCGTGGCCGCCGGGCGGCTAACCCCGTGCTGGCCGTGGCCGCCGGCGGCTAGCGCCCGTGCTGGCCGTGGCCGCCGGGCGGCTAACCCCTTGCTGGCCGTGGCCGCCGGCGGCTAGCGCCCGTGCTGGCCGTGGCCGCCGGGCGGCTAGCCCCGTGCTGGCTCGTGTCTTCGGACAACAATCTTCGGTACACGAATCCCAGTCCCCGGCAATCAGAAGTCCATACTTCGAGTCTTTCCCAAGTCCTCGCAGGACGAATCATCGAGATTCCGCGTACGAAACTCCGGTTCTTACTCCAATCTAAGACCGTCGGAAACATCTCGGAAACTCGTAAGATATCGACGGGAAGGAAGATCTTAGATTCTTCGTACGAAACAGCGATGGTCATCTTAAGACACCACTCGTCTCAACTCTACGTACGAACGAAGAACTTCCAAAGAAATCGTAGAAAACAACAGAAGTCCTAGAGACGGCCCGAAAGGGACCAAACGCAATCGGACAGTCTGTCTACGATTATCTGAGATATATACGACGATTTACGTTTATCTTTACGTAACAAGATGAATGCTAAATCGACGGAAGGATAAATGTCAAGTTTCCCGAAGATAAATGTCAAGTTTCCCGATAAACGTGGAGGCCGACGAAAATGGAAAGAAGCCCGCCTTGCGGCCCAGAAGGAGAATAGACCGTCATAAGAAGGAGTATATAAAGGAGCTTTGGGAGAGGAAGAAAGGCAGAGCGAAAATCATTAAGAGAGAGCAAAAATCCTAGAGGGAAAGCAGATCCGAGATTTTAGACTGAGGGAACTTAGAACTTAGGTGGTTAGACTAGCAAGGCATGACCTAGGACGTCTGGCCGCCTCTCGTTCTGCCTTCATCTTGTCCGCAGACTTCTGTTCCTTCGGAAGAATCTAACAATTCTTTTACTCAGAGTTCCGCACATAGAAACCCTAGGCGTTATTCTTGACACGCCCGTTTCTATGACAAACGCTCGTACTAGACGAACTCCGCCAGGCAGTTCGATCTCTTGTTCAAATCTTTCCAACTGAACTACGTCCGACTTGATCCTCGAAAGGGGTACGTAGGCAGCCTTTCTCAAGGTCCAGTCCCAACTCTTAACAAAACCCTTGTTGTACTTAGAGTTCCGCACATAGAAACCCTAGGCATTATTCTCGACATGCCCGTTTCTATGACTAACGCTCGTACTAGACGAACTCCGCCAGGCAGTTCGATCTCTTGTTCAAACAACTCCAACTGAACTACGTCCGACTTGATCCTCGAAAGGGGTACGTAGGCAGCCTTCCTTAAGGTCCAGTCTCAAATCTTAATAAAACCTTTCCGCATTTATTTGATCACTTATCGTTGGTTGTCGCAGAGAATCCGGACCTTCAGGGAAAGTTAGGTTTACTTAGCTTTCCTCCGTTTTACTTAATCAAAATCGACAGTGCGAATTTCGGTTCCCACAGTTTGGCGCTAGAAGGAGGGGAGGTCGGATTCTCTTACTCAAAAACCTACGATTGGTAACAACAGCATGGCCACATCACCTGTCCGCAACATCGTGTCATTCGGGGATAGAGCAACGGCTGGTCAAGCCAAACCTCACAACGAACTCCTCGTTATCAGACTAACGATCCAGGACATCGACGTAGCGAGAATATTGGTCGACACCGGATGCTCGACAAATATTATATATAAAAACACCCTCGAGAGGATGGGAATCGACCTAAACGCTATCACGGACGATCCCAATCCGATAATCGGACTCTCAGGAAACATCACAATGACCCTCGGCTCGGTCGATCTCTCGGTCAGAGCCGGGAGCGTCACGAAGACGGTGGAATTTTTGGTAGTCGACGGTCCAGCAGCATATAACGCGATCGTCGGGACTCCGTGGTTAAATTCCATGCGAGCGATCCCCTCGACTTTCCATCTGTGCCTCAAATTTCCAACCCTCTCCGGAGTGGAAACAATACAAGGAGATCGTAAAGCGCCGCAAGTCTGCTTGGCCACTAGGTTAAAACGGAAAAACTTCGAGCCCGAAATTAAACCAAAAAAGCAAGCAACCCACGAACCAGCATCGCAGGACCCTCCAGAAATCTTCTGGCAATCGCAAAGAGCTGAGGTCCTAGAAGGGAAACGTGAGCCCACTTGCGAACCGGTAATTTCGGTCTGCCTCGACGAGACTAACCCAGAGCGGTGCGTGGAGATTGGAGCCAATCTCCGCGATCCGTTGAAAGCAGAACTCATCGCGTGTCTCAAGAAGAACCTTAACACGTTCGCTTGGACTGCGGAAGATATGCCGGGAATCGACATCAACATAACGAACACGAACACTCGTAAACCGAAGGAACCGAGCAGCCGACCCCGGCCTTGGCCGTAGACGCCGGGCGGCTAGCGCCCGTGCTGGCCGTGGCCGCCGGGCGGCTAGCCCCGTGCTGGCCGTGGCCGCCGGCGGCTAGCGCCCGTGCTGGCCATGGTCGCCGGGCGGCTAGCCCGTGCTGGCCTTGGCCGCCGGCGGCTAGCACCCGTGCTGGCCGTGGCCGCCGGGCGGCTAGCCCCGTGCTGGCCGTAGCCACCGGCGGCTAGCGTCCGTGCTGGCCGTGGTCGCCGGGCAGCTGGCCCCGTGCTGGCTCGGGTCTTCGGACAACAATATCTGGTACACAAGTCCCAGGCCCCGGCCGTCAGAAATCTGTACTTCGAGTCTTTCCCAAAGTCCTCGCAGGACGAATCATTGAGATTCCGCGTACGAAACTCCGGTTCTTACTCCAAGCTACGACCGTTGGAAACACTTCGGAAACTCGTAAGATATCAACGGGAAGGAAGATCTTAAATTCTTCGTACGAAACAGCGATGGTTATCTTAAGACACCACTCATCTCAACTCTACGAACGAATGAAGAACTTCCGAAGAAATCGTAGAAAACAACGGAAGTCCTAGAGACGGCCCGAAAGGGACCAAACGTGATCGGACAGTCCGTTTACGATTATCTAAGATAGATACGACGATTTACATTTATCTTTACGTAACAAGATAAATGCTAAGTTTCCCGAAGATTAATGTCAAGTTTCCCGATAAGTATGGAGGCCGACGAAAATCAGCGTTTCTAATGCTAAAGTTCGATAACATTTTACGGAACACCTTTCGTAAAATAAATTCTCGAAAATATTCCACGAGACAGCTTTTGCATGATTAAACTCGACAACATTTTACAAAACAGTTTCCGTAAAATTAACTCGACAACATTTTGTGAAATAACTCTCGTAAAATAAAAGGTCAACAACGTTCTAGGAAACGACTTCTTGCTGGGGGTCAAGATCGATCAAGATGAAATCGATACCTGAAAGTCCTCGGAAAAACCAAGTGTTAATCAAGAAACCTTGAGAAACCAAGTGTTAATCAAAAAACCTTGAGAGACCGAGTGTTGATCGAGAAAACGCACAAGTGACACGAGGAGCACGGTCCCGGGCGGCTAGACACAGCATCCCGCTCTAGGCGCCCCCGGGCGGCTAGACGCAGACTCCTGCTCTAGGCGCCCCCGGGAACTGTTCGGCGAACGCGGCAAATCCTCGCAAAACTATTCCGACGATAGTCCAATCCAATACTTTGCACCTTTCGTAAAATAATCCTAGACAATACTTCACGAGACAGCTTCTGCGCGATTAAACTCGACAACATTTTACGAAACAGTTTCCGTAAAATTAACTCGACAACATTTTGTTGAAAAACTCTCGTAAAGTAAAAGCTCGGCAATATTTTACGAAATATCATTTGTAAAGAAAAACAATATCATAAGCTTCTTGACCTGACCAGTTCACTCATAGCTTGACGAAATATCAAGCCTCACTCGAGTGACGTCTTGCCAATCATTTTCGCTTGTCCGCCCACCTTAGCCTTCTTCGAGTTTCGCCTACTTCTCCTCCCTTTGCTTCAACGATTCTGCACTATTCCTTCGGGTACATGGTCGATTTAACCAACAGTACGAAGAAACGATGATATGAACTTAGGCGAAGACCTTTGACAATAAAACGTTAGAAGATAAAGAGGAACGGACATGAGGCAATCTCGAGTAATCAATGAGACTAAGGTACGTCCGACTTAGGAAATTTTATCATAGGAAAGGAATGGGAACGTCTTGTAAACTGCCGTAAAATTTAGGGAACTTAGAACCTAGGTGGAAAGTCTAGCAAGCTAAGTCTTAGGCATTTTCTTCCAGTTTTGTTCTATTTTTTCTTGACTGCCTAGGCAGAACACGCAAACCGATCTAATCTCTCGAAAATCCGAGAAACGATCGTCGCGCATTCTTGGCATACTCATTCCGCTTCCGTGAGACTAATGGCTCGACGGTGAGCTACGAAATTAACGAAATAACCTTCGGTAAAACTTCATGAGTAACCCGAAGCAACTTTCGCCAAAAAAAGACAATCCACGATTTGTCGTAAAACGTCAAACGGATATTATGCAAGCAGTTTGTCGTATAACCCAAAATCGGAAATCATACGATAACGAAACTAGATCCTAACAACCAAATGGTTAAACGGAAAATCTTAAACTTATCATCAAATCGATTAAGTTCTATACGCCCCATAAAACGCGGCACGAAAAGAAATGCTCGTAGCAAAGCTCCTAGAGCTATACGAGTCATTCTTACAAAAACAAATCTCAGAAGGCCAACACTTCACGAAACATAGTGAAGTTAGACGCTTCCCCCTGGTAAAATTTACGCGACCCTTCGGTCCTAAATCCTCAACACAATTCGCCAACTACTAAACGGCTGCGACAACGGATCCAGTATCCATAAAACGATTATCACATCCAGACACATGTCTCTCATCGCTTACACCTAAAATCGCTCGCTAAAAAGTAGCATACGGACCAAGCGACAAAATCACAATCCGAAGTGACTACTCGGATTCTATCCTTAACACTTGACGAAAGTATAAATCAAATCATAAGCGAAAGCCCATAATCCTCTTATGGCATGAGAAAAATAAAATCACAGCACTGCGAGACGTCGTTTCGTGCTCGGATAAACATTTTTCGATAACAAATTCATACGCCTTCAAAACGGCATCATTTCGTTGTTGCTGATCACAACAAACGAACTCTAACGTCCTAAACAGACAAGCCACCTAAGGGTAGGCTCTTTTACATCCGACAAGGATCCCATAGCGCGCTATACAAAAAATCCAAATTTGGTTCAGCACTTCGTAAAGGAAGTAGCTCGATTCGTGCCTAGACAAATCATATAAGCCGATACCACTTCGCGGATTTTAAAACGGTACGAATCAGGTTAAAATCACAAACAGGCAAAACGAAAGCCGATTTGTCATCGCACAGCCTCAGTCTGAGAGTAAACCTAGGTCTTGCCCTAAACCCAGCCTTGCTGGTATCTTAACATCTCATAGGCAAAGCGTCAACGACGCGAGATCCCAAAACTTGTCTCTTCACTCAAGTCTGTACGTTTTCACGAATTTTCGCGTAAATCGTAAACCGCAGGAAAATCTCGCTTTGTACGAACTACGGATACGGTGATCGTCAGGGAGGCAGGAATGAGACGACAACTCACACCCTGCCCCTCTAACTTCGACAAACAGAAGTTCTAAACGCAAAATATTTTATAAATGCATACCGCGAGTTCAATACAACGCCCTAAAAAGGGCAGGGACTCAAAGCCACCAACGGCCAGTCCCGAAATCATACATAATGGCCAACCAACGGCCGAAATGTAATCAAAATAAAAATCTCTAAAGGGATTGATAAACCTAGACGCTCCCCGGAGCATCACCTTCATCCTCAAAACTCACCCAAAGTAGGAACGGTCTCACCGTCGCCTCCATTGGTCGCACCACCACTGCATGTCTCATATGCGCCGGCTTCGCGATCCTTGACTGCGTGGTCCTGGTCCTCCGAACCCTCCGAATGCAGGAACAAGGGTGCACACGGATTTCAGACCAGCAAGAATCGAGTCGAAGTTGAGCAACGAACTCACGGTCTTCCCGACGTCACGTTCAAGATCGCCAATAAAAGGTGATGTGGATTTCCGCAATGAAATACTCTTAGCCAAAAATTTCGATTTTCAACTCATAATCTTCCGCCCGCAAGATCGCTCCCGCATCTTGCATGCTGGGGGGCTAACTGTTGGGGTCAAAAACGGTTATCTCGAAATCAACGGCTAAGTCTATTTGTCATACGAAAGTATAAGGAAGAAACATGAAGTGATCTAAGTTTGGATAGGCCGAACGACAAGGAATCCGCCTTGAAACTTCAAAGAGCCTGTTCTCTCAAACCGTGAGGACCCAGAGAACGATCAAGATATCAAATCGAAGCCCTCGTCGAGACGCACGTGCTGGTCCTGCCCGCCGGCGGCTAGCCCCCATGCTGGTCCTGGCCGCCGGGCGGCTAAGCCCCCGTGCTGGTTCGGCCGCCGGGAAACTTCGAAGAGCCCGTTCTCTCAAACCGTGAGGACTCAGAAAACGATCAAGATATCAAATCGAAGCCCTCGTCGAGACGCACGTGCTGGTCCTGGCCGCCGGCGGCTAGCCCCCGTGCTGGTCCTGGCCGCCGGGCGGCTAAGCCCCCGTGCTGGTTCGGCCGCCGGGAAACTTCGAAGAGCCCGTTCTCTCAAACCGTGAGGACTCAGAAAACGATCAAGATATCAAATCGAAGCCCTCGTCGAGACGCACGTGCTGGTCCTGGCCGCCGGCGGCTAGAGCCCGTGCTGGTCATGACCGCCGAGCGGCTAGCGCCAGTGCTGGTCCTGGCCGCCGGAAAACTTCGAAGAGCCCGTTCTCTCAAACCGTGAGGACTCAGAAAACGATCAAGATATCGAATCGAAGCCCTCGTCAAGACGCACGTGCTGGTCCTGTCCGCCGGGCGGCTAGCCCCCGTGCTGGCCGTGGCCGCCGGCGGCTAGCACCCGTGCTGGCCGAGGCCGCCGGGCGGCTAGCCCCGTGCTGGCCGTGGCCGCCGGGCGGCTAACCCCGTGCTGGCCGTGGCCGCCGGCGGCTAACCCCGTGCTGGCTGTGGCCGCCGGCGGCTAGCGCCCGTGTTGGCCGTGGCCGCCGGCGGCTAGCCCCGTGCTGGCCGTGGCCGCCGGCGGCTAGCGCCCGTGCTGGCCGTGGCCGCCGGGCGGCTAGCCCCGTGCTGGCTCGGGTCTTCGGACAACAATCTTCGGTACACGAATCCCAGTCCCCGGCAATCAGAAATCCATACTTCGAGTCTTTCCCAAGTCCTCGCAGGACGAATCATCGAGATTCCGCGTACGAAACTCCGGTTCTTACTCCAATCTAAGACCGTCGGAAACATCTCGGAAACTCGTAAGATATCGACGGGAAGGAAGATCTTAGATTCTTCGTACGAAACATCGATGGTCATCTTAAGACACCACTCGTCTCAACTCTACGTACGAACGAAGAACTTCCAAAGAAATCGTAGAAAACAACAGAAGTCCTAGAGACGGCCCGAAAGGGACCAAACGCAATCGGACAGTCTGTCTACGATTATCTGAGATATATACGACGATTTACGTTTATCTTTACGTAACAAGATGAATGCTAAATCGACGGAAGGATAAATGTCAAGTTTCCCGAAGATAAATGTCAAGTTTCCCGATAAACGTGGAGGCCGACGAAAATGGAAAGAAGCCCGCCTTGCGGCCCAGAAGGAGAATAGACCGTCATAAGAAGGAGTATATAAAGGAGCTTTGGGAGAGGAAGAAAGGCAGAGCGAAAATCATTAAGAGAGAGCAAAAATCCTAGAGGGAAAGCAGATCCGAGATTTTAGACTGAGGGAACTTAGAACTTAGGTGGTTAGACTAGCAAGGCATGACCTAGGACGTCTGGCCGCCTCTCGTTCTGCCTTCATCTTGTCCGCAGACTTCTGTTCCTTCGGAAGAATCTAACAATTTTTTTACTCAGAGTTCCGCACATAGAAACCCTAGGCGTTATTCTTGACACGCCCGTTTCTATGACAAACGCTCGTACTAGACGAACTCCGCCAGGCAGTTCGATCTCTTGTTCAAATCTTTCCAACTGAACTACGTCCGACTTGATCCTCGAAAGGGGTACGTAGGCAGCCTTTCTCAAGGTCCAGTCCCAACTCTTAACAAAACCCTTGTTGTACTTAGAGTTCCGCACATAGAAACCCTAGGCATTATTCTCGACATGCCCGTTTCTATGACTAACGCTCGTACTAGACGAACTCCGCCAGGAAGTTCGATCTCTTGTTCAAACAACTCCAACTGAACTACGTCCGACTTGATCCTCGAAAGGGGTACGTAGGCAGCCTTCCTTAAGGTCCAGTCTCAAATCTTAATAAAACCTTTCCGCATTTATTTGATCACTTATCGTTGGTTGTCGCAGAGAATCCGGACCTTCAGGGAAAGTTAGGTTTACTTAGCTTTCCTCCGTTTTACTTAATCAAAATCGACAGTGCGAATTTCGGTTCCCACAAGAGGCATCTCAGATTGGTGTTGGAAAGGCTGAAAGAGCAACAACTATTTGCCAAGCTAAGCAAGTGTAGCTTTTGGCAGAAGAGCATTGGCTTCCTAGGACATGTGGTGTCTGAGGAAGGAGTGTATGTTGATCCGGAGAAGATCAAGTGCATACAAGAGTGGCCAAGACCAAAGAATGCTACAGAAGTGAGAAGCTTCTTGGGTTTGGCCGGATACTACAGGAAGTATGTCAAAGGGTTTGCAATTGTGGCACAACCTATGACACAACTTACTGGAAAGGATGTCAAATTCATCTGGTCAGAAGCTTGTGAAAAGAGCTTTAAGGCCTTGAAGAACATGCTGACCAGTGCACCAGTCCTGGTGTTGCCTGAGGAAGATCAACCATATGTGGTGTACACGGATGCATCCATTACTGGATTAGGCTGTGTGCTTACACAGAATGGGAAGGTCATAGCATATGCCTCAAGGCAACTCAGGAAACATGAAGGCAACTACCCAACACACGACCTGGAGATGGCCGCAGTGGTGTTTGCTTTAAAGATATGGAGATCATACTTGTATGGTGCCAAAGTACAGATTCTTACTGACCACAAGAGCCTGAAGTACATCTTCACTCAACCTGAGTTGAATTTGAGACAAAGGCGGTGGATGGAGTTTGTGGCCGACTATGATTTGGACATTGCCTATCACCCAGGCAAGGCCAATCTAGTGGCAGATGCCTTGAGCAGGCGTAGGGCTGAGGTATCAGCTGAAAAGGAAGCAGAGATCCTGGAAGGGATGGTCCGGTCACTACATCTAGACACCATGGCAAGTGAGGATGAGCCTTTGGGTTTAGAGGGTGTGAACCATGCTGATCTACTTACCAGAATCCAACAAGCACAAGGCTTGGATGAGAACTTGCAAAAGGTTGCAAAGAATGACAAGACTGAGTATCAAGTCACAAGTAATGGTACCATTTTGGTACATGGGCGGGTTAGTGTTCCTGGTGACCGGGGACTAAAGGAAGAGATTATGAGTCAGGCTCATAAGTCTAAGTTCTCAGTGCTCCCGGGCCTGAATAAGATGTACAAGGACATCAAAAGGTATTACCATTGGATCAGGATGAAGGCTGACATTGCTGAGTGGGTAGCCAAGTGTCTTACCTGTCAATTGGTCAAGGCTGAACATCAGGTTCCAAGTGGTTTACTACAAAACCTTCCCATACCAGAATGGAAGTGGGATCACATCACAATGGACTTTGTGACTGGATTTCCCACAACCAGAAACAAGAAGGATGCAGTATGGGTGATTGTGGACCGCCTGACCAAATCTGCACACTTCTTGCCCATCAAGAAAGGTGATGGAGTGGATGAGATTGTAAAGATCTATATAGATCAAATTGTGAGGCTGCATGGAGTGCCGGCCAGTATAGTCTCAGACAGAGACCCTAGGTTTACTTCTTATTTCTGGAGGGCTTTTCAAAAGGCTCTAGGGACAAGAGTGAACATGAGCACATCCTAGCATCCTCAAACGGATGGTCAATCAGAAAGAACCATCCAGACATTGGAAGATATGCTAAGGGCATGTGTTCTTGATTGGGGTGACTCGTGGGAGAAGCATTTACCACTGGTGGAGTTTGCATACAACAACAGCTTTCACACCAGCATAGGTATGTCTCCTTATGAAGCATTGTATGGGCGGCCTTGCAGGACACCATTATGCTGGACCCAAGTGGGGGAGCGCAGCATAATAGGTCCTGAGATTGTGGAAGAGACCACAGAAAAGATCAAACTGGTCAAGCAGAAGATGAAGGAAGCTCAAGACCGCCAAAAGAGCTATGCTGATAAGAGAAGGAAACATCTTGAGTTTGAGGTTGGTGATCTAATCTATCTCAAGATGATTACCTTCAAAGGTAGGGCTAGAGTTTCTGGAAGAAGAAAGCTAGACCCAAGGTTCTTAGGTCCATTCAGGATACTTGAAAGGGTTGGGGCAGTGGCTTACAAATTGGATTTGCCATCTGAAATGGATGCTTACCATAATGTTTTCCATGTGTCTCAACTAAGAAAGTGCTTGACGGATCAAGACATTGTCTTGCCAGAAATTCCAAAAGATCTTGGTAAGAACCTCACCTTAGAAACAAGGCCGGTTCGGATCATTGATCGAATGGAAAAGGCAATGAGAAAGAAGACAGTTCCTATGCTAAAGATTGTATGGGAATTCAATGGCAAAGACATTATCACTTGGGAAACAGAAGCAAGAATGAAAGCTGAGTATCCTGAGTGGTATAGTCAGTATGTGGTTGGAGAGTCATCAAGTATGAACTCGGGGACGAGTTCCTTCCAAGTGGGGGAGACTTGTCATGTCCCTAGTTCTAACTAAGGCATCCGGACAGGCCATGGTGCGGGGAGATGGGCTGGCCAGGTTATAAAGACCTAAAGGCAAGCGTATTATGGTCTAAACCAAGGGTTAAGTGCATCAGGAAGCTGAGACTTAACCAGAATAAGAAGAAAAGAAGGAAATGGTAGCTGGATGAGTGATCCGGAAGCTGGACATGGTCCGGAAGCAGCTCAATCAGCTAGGTGGAGCTGGTAGGGAGCTCACACAGTCTTGGGCAGCTCACAGGAGCTGGAGGAGTAGCTCACTCAGCTCAGGCAACTAGTACTCAGCTGAACTCAGCTGGACGGAGTGATGGAGTCTTGACCGGTCATTGCGGACCATGAGTGATGGTCATGGACCGGATGCTGGTCATGGGTGTCCTTTGGGTCTAGGTTGCTTGGGCAAGGGAGCTGAGCTTGTGGGTAAGCATTTGGGCTTGAGATCGATCAGCCCAAAGGAAGAAAGGGGCGGTTTGCAAGCGGTTGGACGGTTTTGGGCGAAAAGGTGTCCGTTGGCCAAATGGCCAATCACATCGTCCGGACGGTTGGCAAGCCCCTTCCCTATAAATAAACCCCTCCTCTGTCGACATAATTCATCAGAAACATAAGGGGAAACTCTGCCCAAATCTCTACAGAATCAAAGAGAGAAAAGAGAAGTGTGACCGCAAGGCAGTCCGTGTGAAGGCAAGGTGATTCCGGTGGGTTCTAAGCCGTGGGCAAAGGAGACTTGATCGGAAATGGATACCAGAGGAAAGGAGAAGGCTGTGGAGAAGAGTGTGGGGGCTTCCGAACACACACCTAAGGTACTGGATGCAAACCAAGTACAAACCGCCTGAAATCATCCATCTGGATGGTTTGGCCGTTTGATCCATGAGTGAATGGTTGCATCTATTGTTCTTATTCTGTCAATATATCTCTTCTCTATCATATTCTGAAGTTATTTATGAGTCTAAACTCATGAACACGCCACCAAGGCTTGGTTAGATCAGAGTAATCTCTCCATGGCCTTGGTTGGGCATGTATGATCCGATCTCATGCTTCCAGTGGGAGTTATTGGGATTTGGCGTTTGATATCTCTTAGTGGGGATTTATAATGAATTATCAAAGTGATAGAATAATTTTATAACATTGATTTCGAGATGGTACCATGAGGCCGGTTAGGTTGTTCATGGCCAAGATCAATATGATCAAGGCCGGTTCTGGGAAATCCGCTTGGACCATTCTCTTAATCATGATTTATCATGGTTTATCATGTAGTTAAATTAGTTTTTGGATGAGTAAATGAGTGGGTCACTAATCGGCCAGAAATAGGCTAAGTGTCCGAACCATGCTTAGGTTTGTATTTTGCTAGGATATCGGTCATGATTCTTATGCATATGTGTTGTGGGTTTTGATTTCAGGTCCTGACAGGGATCGTGGTAAGGCTAAGGAGCCATGAAGACCTTGGCCGTGTGGGATGTGTGATGTAGTACTTGTTGTTTACATTTGGTTTTATCATAGCCTATTGTGCAACTGAATGATTTGAATACTTTGTATGGATCACATTTGACATATATATATAATATGATGTTTGCCTTAAGCTTCCGCATTGTTTTTATGATTGCATGAACCTCAAATGATTGAAAAATGACTAAGTAAAGATTGGACCTTAACCGGCTGAATTGCACTTAGATGTTTAGGTAAGGCCGCGGACTGGTTGGATCATGGGATCCAAGTTTGGGTCTTACATGAACCATGGTCTAAGAAGCTTTATTTGGAACCACTAATCAGTGGAGAATAACCAGGAAGTTGAATAAATCTCATAGGTGTTGTGAGCAAGAAGATATCCCACCTTCTATCCAGGTGATTCCAGATTAGCCTCTTCGGACATATGGCAATATCTTCATTATTCTTATCAAACCAGGATGAACCCAGATGTAAGAAGCTTGATTAGGAACCCCTATTAAGTGGATAATATCCAGGAAGTTGAAAAAATATCATAGGAGTTGCGAGGAAAAAGATATCCACTTTCTATCCAAGTGATTCCAGATTAGCCTGTTCGGACATATGGCAATATAATTCATGATTCTTATCAAGCCAGGATGAACCACGATCTAAGAAGCTTTATTTGGAACCACTAATCAGTGGAGAATAACCAGGAAGTTGAATAAATCTCATAAGTGTTGTGAGCAAGAAGATATCTCACCTTCTATCCAGATGATTCCAGATTAGCATTTTCGGACATAAGCCATTATCTTCATGATTCTTATCAAACCAGGATGAACCAGTATGTAAGAAGCTTGATTGGGAACCACTAATCAGTGGAGAATAACCAGGAAGTTGAATAAATCTCATAGGAGTTTGTGAGCAAGAAGATATCCCACTTTTTATCCAGATGATTCCAGATTAGCCTGTTCGGACATATGGCAATATCTTCATGATTCTTATCAAACCAGGATGAACCACGATCTAAAAGCTTTATTTGGAACCACTAATCAGTGGAGAATAACCAAGAAGTTGAATAAATCTCATAGGAGTTGTGATTAAGAAGATATCCCACTTTCTATCCAAGATGATTCCAGATTAGCCTGTTCGGACATATGACAATATATTCATGATTCTTATCAAACCAGGATGAACCAATATGTAAGAAGCTTGATTGGGATCCACTAATCAGTGAGAATAACCAGGAAGTTGAATAAATCTCATAGGAGTTGTGAGTAAGAAGATATCCCACTTTCTATCCAGATGATTCCAGATTAGCCCTGTTCGGACATATGCCATTATCTTCATGATTCTTATCAAACCAGGATGAACGACACGATCTAAGAAGCTTTATTTTGGAACCACTAATCAGTGGAGAATAACCAGGGAAGTAATAAATCTCATAGGAGTTGTGAGGCAAGAAGATATCCCACTTCTATCCAGATGATTCCAGATTAGCCTGTTCGGACATATGGCAATATCTTCATGATTCTTATCAAACCAGGATGAACCACGATCTAAAGAAGCTTTATTTGGAACCACTAATCAGTGGAGAATAACCAGGAAGTTGAATATAAATCTCATAAGTGTTGTGAGCAAGAAGATATCCCACCTTCTATCCAGATGATTCCAGATTAGCCTGTTCGGACATATGCCATTATCTTCATGATTCTTATCAAAACCAGGATGAACCACGATATAAGAAGCTTTATTTGGAACCACTAATCAGTGGAGAATAACCAGGAAGTTGAATAAATCTCATAGGAGTTGTGAGCAAGAAGATATCCCACTTTCTATCCAGATGATTCCAGATTAGCCTGTTCGGACATATGCCAATTATCTTCATGATTCTCTTATCAAACCAGGATGAACCACGATCTAAGAAGCTTTATTTGGAACCACTAATCAGTGGAGAATAACCAGGAAGTTGAATAAATCTCATAGGAGTTGTGAGTAAGAAGATATCCCACTGTCTATCCAGATGATTCCAGATTAGCCTGTTCGACATATGGCAATATCTTCATGATTATTATCAAACCAGGATGAACCACGATCACTAAGAGCTTTATTTGGAACCTAAAATCAGTGGAGAATAACCAGGAAGTTGAATAAATCTCATAAGTTGTGAGCAAGAAGATATCCCACCTTCTATCCAGATGATTCCAGATTAGCCTGTTCGGGCATATGCCCATTATCTTCATGATTCTTATCAAACCAGGATGAACCACGATCTAAGAAGCTTTTTTGGAACCACTAATCAGTGGAGAATAACCAGGAAGTTAAATAAATCTCATAGGAGTTTGTGAGCAAGAAGATATCCCACCTTCTATCCAGATGATTCCAGATTAGCCTTTTGGACATATGCCTTATCTTCATGATTCTTATCAAACCAGGATGAACCACGATCTAAGAAGATTTATTTGGAACCACTAATCAGTGGAGAATAACCAGGAAGTTGAATAAATCTCATAGGAGTTGTGAGTAAGAAGATATTCCCACTTTCTATCCAGATGATTCCAGATTAGCCTGTTCGGACATATGGCAATATCTTCATGATTCTTATCAAACCAGGATGAACCACATCTAAGAAGCTTATTTGGGAACCACTAATCAGTGGAGAATAACCAGGAAGTTGAATAAATCTCATAGGAGTTGTGAGTAAGAAGATATCCCACTTTTCTATCCAGATGATTCCAGATTAGCCTGTTCGGACATATGGCAATATCTTCATGATTCTTATCAACCAGGATGAACCACGATCTAAGAAGCTTTAATTTGGAACCACTAATCAGTGGGAAATAACCAGGAAAGTTGAATAAATCTCATAAGGAGTTGTGATTAAGAAGATATCCCACTTCTATCCAGATGATTCCAGATTAGCCTGTTCGACATATGGCAATATATTTCATGATTCTTATCAAAACCAGGATGAACCATATCTAAGAAGCTTGATTGTGAAACCACTAATCAGTGGAGAATAACCAGGAAGTTGAATTAATCTCATAGGAGTGTGTGAGAAGAAGATATCCCACTTTCTATCCAGAGATTCCAGATTAGCCTGTTTCGGACATATGGCATTATCTTCATGATTCTTATCAAACCAGGATGCACCAACGATCTAAGAAGCTTTATTTGGAACCACTAATCAGTGGAGAATAACCAGGAAGTTGAATAAATCTCATAGGAGTTGTGAGTAAGAAGATATCCCACTTTCTATCCAGATGATTCCAGATTAGCCTGTTCGGAACATTGGCATATCTTCATGATTCTTATCAAACCAGGATGAACCACGATCTAAGAAGCTTTAATTTGGGAACCAATAATCAGTGGAGAATAACCAGGAAGTTGAATAAATCTCATAGGTGTTGTGACGCAAGAAGATATCCCCACTTTCTATCCAGATGATTCCAGATTAAGCCTGTTCGGACATATGCC
>NW_026616056.1:0-31461 GCF_000801105.2 Raphanus sativus
ATGCACCTTTTTCTTTTCTTTCCGAGGTCCCTTATCTTATGGAACATATTGGTCTATATTTAATAGACTCTATAGCAACTTGATTATATCTCTCTAGGACATTAATTTCGTGGTGCTAAGCTGGTATGACTTAGATATTATTTTCCGGGTCAATGTATTTGGCATCTAGCTCTGCTAGCTTTGTATCATATGATCACATTCTTTGGACGTCTTAGATCATTATTCTAGTCCCTGGATCTTGCCAAGACAATGATGGTTAATACCATTCTATTTCTCTTATCACTTTTACCAGCTTTTACTTTCTCCTTTTAATGTTGGATAGTCGGATTCATTGCCACCGTGTACCTGGCCTTAATTTGATCACTCATATTGGGCTCAAGGTCTCATAAATTTCGTGGGAGAAAGTCTTACTTATATCCAACATATATTTTCAATCCTCATCCTTTTCTAAGGATCCATCTTTAGACGGCACATATATTTGTGGTGGTTTATTCAAATATCTCAAGATGGTGTCTGGCTTATGACCCATATTCAATCTGAGATGGGAATATCTATGCTCACTTATATGGCCTGATGCATATTAGCTTTCTATATGTTAATTCACGACGTCCCTAAGCATTAGGCTGGACGTGGATGATGTAGCACCAAGAGAGCTTTAAAGCTTCCAAGCTGTTTATAGCATGGTTATATACCATGGTACACAAATTTGTAGTATGGTCATGGACCACGGGTTTTGTCCTCACTCTCCCTCATGAACATACTTATAATTTCGTGATGCTTAGGACAACAAAGCCTTAATGAGTTTTCTTTGTGTACATGTTACACAACCGTGAGATTTTAATTGGATAACTCTTTGTGTCTTTTGCAATATGTGCATCAAGTTTTAAGGACCTGGATGGCTAGTCCAGTCATGCCATAAAGTGTATAATTTCGTGGTTAACCATACTGGTTACCATGGCTCTTTGCCTCTTATTATACTGATATTTAGCATAGTCCAGATCAATAGAGTATGTAGGTATAGTCCTGACCATCTTATTATAAGGCCTTAGGCGATTTTCTTATAATCTGAAAGGAACTTTTGTTTCCTTTGCCCATTGGTTCAATGTGGAAACCATTCACACTCAAGTTTTTATAACTCAATGGGTCTTTTATTGGGTGAATAAATTTGTGCCCCTTTAGGCAATGCCTTGGCCGTATGTCCTTAACTGGACTACAATACCCACAAATTTGTATTTATGCTTTGGTGTTATTATTTTTTTATTCTTTTATATATATATATATATATAAGTCAATCACAATCATTCATATTATCAAGCAATATGATCTCAAAGCAATTTAAAATTCGTGAATGACAGGAGGATCAAAGCAAAGCATAAATCACAAACTTAACACACATCTTAGAATGTCGAAATCTTATTCTTTTTGGGCAATAATCAAGCCGGCCACTCCTTATTACTTTGGACGTGGCTTCTTTGGATTTCTCCTTATTTGATTCGGCCTTATTGGCTTCAGGAGTTGTCATCTCACTTCTTTCTTTAGCAATTTATTTTGCTCCAATATCAATAGGCATGAGATCATATCATTATAGGTGGTGAAACCTTTTCTCTACAGATATGCTGTAACACCAGATCCCTTGGATCGGCTATGAGGAAAGTCTTTTCAAGCAAATCCTCTTTTGTTACCATTTCACCACATACTCTCAGTTTGTACACGATTTTGGAAAAAGCGAGATAATATTCATCCACAGACTCAAAGTCATGGAATCTGAGACTCATCCATTGATGCCTGACCTTTGGTAATAACATCATTGTGTATTTGGATTTTAATTCTATCCAAAGGTCATGAGGATTTTTAATATTTAGGTACTGATTTTTCAGATCCTCAGTGAGATGATGGCACATAATTATTATGGCCCTATATTATTCGCTTTCAGTTGCATAATCACCCTGGATTATACTCCTTCCGAGTCCACTTGACTTTAGGACAAGTGTTCATTGCCCATTCTAACCAATTATCTCCAGAGAGATTTGGGGCATCATAATCCAAAGATTTTAATTTCGACATCTGAAATAATTACTTGATACTTTTAGAAATTTTTATAACTTCATATCAATACTTTATGACCAGAGAAAAAACATTTCTAACAAGTATTGTATGATGCAAATATAATCAAGGCTATAATGCATTAGGTCACACGGCCATCTATGATATGAATCAATTCTATATGGATTCAATCAAGTATGAAAACAATCATAAACCTTAGAAGTTTTAACCAATTCGGATTTTAATGTTTTCAAAGTCTTTTTCGGATCATCATATATATTATTCGGATGCAAGCAATTTCAAGAAATCTCAATGATGATCAAATTCTGATCGACAATTATAATATCAGGGTGGATAATTTGATCCTACCAGTCGATTTCTATATGTTATGCAATCAGAAGATTGAAAAAATAAACCATCTCTAGGGTTCTTATAAAAATCGGATTAAGATCGATTTAGGGTTTTGTAAATTCGACCATTACCTTTTATTTTCAAAACAGGAAGTATTCAGATTTAAAATAGTAAATCAGATAAGGAAAATCGATTTTTAACATTTATCTAACAACTTTATATTAAAAGTTAAATTTCCAGCAAGTAAAAAGGAAATTCTAGAAAAAGGAAAATTTTCAGAAAAGGAAATTTTGCAATTTAGCAATCAGGAAACTTTCATTAATGGTTCTGATCAATTCTAGTAATTCCTATTCATATTCAGGTCGTGATTAACAATTTTAATCAAGCAAAACATGAAACTTTCCAGCAACCGTAAAAATGAAAATTTTCAGAAAAGGAAAATTTTCAAAAGGGAAATTTTCTTATTTTAGAAAAAGGAAAATTTCAATGCTGTACAGATTAGGGTTTCAAGCAATACTAGCAAATCCTATATCAGTTTTCAAACAAGCCACACGGCTGCAATAGCAAAACATCCTGAATCTAAATGCATCCGATTTTAAACAACTTAGCAATCAGGTTTCTAGGTTTTTTTTAATCAGAAATCTCATGAAAATAGTTCAATTCAATCAACCAATTTCAGAATAAAGTCCAAGCAATCAAATCTAGGTGATACAAGCACTTCAATCAATCACAAAAATTTAGGCAGTTTTTTCGGTATGAAAAATTGCACTATGACTATGAGATCAAAAACGAATCAGAGAAAACTAATTATAAGGTTTTCTTAGTCATGAATTATCATGAATTTTGGTGAATTTTAATTAATTTTTCGAAGTTTATTCGAAGGGGTCAAAAACTGACCAGAAATCGGAAAATCGGATTCCACATGATTCCAGGCCAATGGGTCGGATTCTAATGATGGAAATCTGATCTTGGATTTATTTAGGAGTTTATTATGAATTTTAATTGATTTTTAGACCATTATCAGTATCAGGTCATATTTTAATTTTTAGTTAATTATAGATCAATAGATCGGGGGTTGTGAGATTCAAAACCATTAGGTTTCGAGTTTAATTGTTTACAACAATCTCTGTTGAACTTATAGAGCTTTCAACTTACTCAGAGGGTAGGGATTCTATTATCCTAAGATTTGGGGTTTTGCAAATTTTAGGGGTCTTAAACCTTTAACAAGAAATCCAAATTCAGTATGGGTTCTTTAAATGGTTTCTGAGTTTACCTCTGTTTTCATAAGGGTTGATCGGTCCGTCGGTACGGTATAGAGCAGTCTTATCGACTATCGGTTGTTGGATCGTCGGACCAGTTCATGTGGGTTGAGATCGTTGCACCAATTCCCTTTCAGTTAATAAAAACAATACAAGGGGTATTAGATAATATGAACGCCATAATCTAAACAAGATATTATGAATCAACTAAGGTATGATAGACTTATCATTCACAGGATTTAAATTCGGATAGAACCCTTGTTGGAATCGGATTAGGGTTTCAAAGTATATTGACGGCACGCACTGTATCTGAGCGTGAGGGTGCGTCGTAGATCGGATTAACAGAATGTTTGCACTGGTGGATTCGTATCGTCGAGAGCTTCAATTTGATATATTGATCGTCATCTGGACCCTTACGGTTGAGAGAACGATCGCTTTACGCCGGATTTAGGGTTTATGGATGTCGGGTGAGCTTCATTAGGTCATGAACAGAGGTGAACGCCTTTGGTTTCTTGATCACGACAGAGAGAGAGAAAGAGTCGTCTGAGAGAAGGCTTGAGAGCCGCTGGAAAGCTTGAGAAATCGAAGGGATTTTTAGGGTTTAGAAGTCGGAAAAATAGCTAGGGTTTAAGAGGCTATCGTGCTGATAACGTATTGTAGAACTCATAATTCTTATTAATGAATGATCGATGGGGATACATATTTATACAAGGAATAGACCGCTATAGAATATGGAAAACTACTACAATATGAAAAATAGAAACTAGCATAAGTAGAAATAAGTAAAGCTTCCAGCCGCCTGGTCCCTTAGCCGGTATGGACCTGTCTGATGCGGGTTTCGATCATGGGTCGACCACCACATTAATCTTAACAAATAACATAATATCAAAACAAGAAAGCGTAAAATTTGGTAACTTGAATATTGATTATAATAATCCCGAAAATTAGTTTTCTCATAAAGTGAGTAGCCTCACTGCCCAGGTCCCAACCACCATCACTGGATCAATGAATGATAGCATCACTGCCCAGTCTCTGAGTGGGAGATTAAATTGGCACTCTTTGCTATGCATCCAGATAAGGTTCCGGGCCCAGACGGAATGACTGCACTATTTACCAGAAATTATGGGACATAGTAAAGGAGGAGTTAACTCTTATGGTTAATAAATTCTTATTTGAGGAGACAGTGGCAAATGGGTTAAACGACACAAACATTTGTCTTATTCTGAAGACAACAAAGCCAAACGAGATGACTCAATTCAGACCCATGAGCTTGTGCAACGTCAGCTATAAGATAATCTCCAAGATCTTATGCCAGAGACTTAAGAAAGTGCTACCAAGATTGATTTCAGAAATCCAGTCTGCCTTTGTAGCTGGAAGAATTATATCAGATAATGTGATGATTGCTCAGGAAATGTTTCATGCTCTGCGCACTAAACCGAGTGGAAGGAATAAACGGATGGCTATCAAAACAGACATGAGTAAAGCATATGATAGGATGGAATAGTCATTTATTGAAGCCGTTATGCGCAAGATGGGTTTTTCGGAGACGTGGAAAACTTGGATAATGCGCTGCATCTCATCGGTTAAGTATAAAATACTCATGAATGGTGATCCAAGAGGAGATATTGTTCCAGGCAGAGGCCTAAGACAGGGAGATCATTTGTCTCCTTTCATTTTTATTCTATCCATGGAAGCGCTCGCTCGCCTTCTTAATCATGCAGAGAGCCAAGGAAAGATAACGGGGATACGTATCACTAGATCGTGTCCATCGGTATCTTACCTTCTTTTTGCTGATGATAGCCTTTTCTTCTGTAAGGCGGAGCCCCGTAAATGTGAAGAAGTAATGAAAGTGGTCAGGAAATATTGTAAGGCATCTGGACAATGTATTAATTTTGAGAAATCTTCCTTGCTCTTTGGTAAGAGGATAAATGCAAATAATAGACAAGAGATCAAGGATACAAGGATACACTTGGAATTCAGAATGAAGGAGGTATGGGTACCTACCTAGGTATACCATAAGACATTAGTGGCTCTAAGTGCAAACTCTTTGCCTTCCTTAAGGATAAGTTAATGCATAGAGTGAATGGGTGGACATGGAGATGGCTCTCAAATGAAGGGAAGGAAGTGCTAATTAAATCTATTTTACTCGCCCTTCCGACATATGTCATGTCTACCTTTCTGCTCCCTTTGGAGATTTTTGAGAAGCTTGCTAGTGCAATTGCTCAATTTTGGTGGAGCTCAAACCTACCAAAACGAGGAATACACTGAGCGAAATGGGAAAAAGTCTGTCTCCCAAGAGAAGAAGGTGGGATTGGTTTCCGTATGATCCATGAGTTTAACCTGGCTTTATTAGCAAAACAATTATGGAGATTAGTCCAATATCCTGATTCACTTGTTGTCTGGGTATTGAGGGGAAGATACTACAGATTGAGTTCACCATTACGAGTAACTTCTGCTAGTAGCCCATCTTATGTGTGGACTAGCATTACAGCTGCACGAAAGCTCCTGCTTTTGGGGATCAGACAGAAAATTCATTCGGGATATGAAGTGAAAGTGTGGGAGGATCCATGGATTCCAACAATCCCCGCTAGACCAGCTAATGCTTTAGCTCCAGTTGTAAACCCAAATATGAGAGTCATCGAGCTTATAAATCAGACATCAGCAGAGTGGGACGTTGGGCTACTGGAAAAATATATAGACCCGGATGATATATTACATATTAGGAGTCTAGCCATAAGTTCTGGTCATCGCCGATATACTTACTGCTGGAATTTTACAAGAAATGGGCAATATACAGTAAAATCTGGATACTGGGTAGCAATGAACTTACTAAAATCAGAGGATGAAAAAGAAGTATTGGAGCCAAGTATCACGAAAATGCAAGCCTTTGCCTAGAGGATTAAGGCACCCACGAAGATATGTCATCTTATTTGGCAATTGTTGACTGGTCATATGGCAGTTACTCGAAATTTAGTGCGACGAAAAATGCGATGCGATGACGTCTGCCCAAGGTGTGGTGAACCGGAAGAGTCCATAACCCACGCCATTTTCGAATGCCCACCGGCGCTTCAAGCATGGGCTTTATCAACAACTCCAACATGCCCGGGTAGATTTCCAGTGTCAAGCGTTTATACAAACATGGACTACTTATTCTGGAGGAAGAATGACATAATGGAACCGGAAAATGACAGGGATCCTTATCCTTGGATTATCTGGTACATATGGAAAGCTTGAAATGATAAACTCTTCAGGGGGATAGAAAGGGATCCATTGGAGCTCGTCAGATATGCAGAAAGTAAATATCAAGCTTGGTATAAAGCGAATGAAAGAATTCCTGCAGTGATACAAGATGTTGGTCGTCAAGAATCCTAAATCCTAAGTTTGGATAATATTTGCTTAGTGGATGGATCATAGACATCAGATGCGCTTTTTCGGGTTGTGGATGGGTATGGATGGACAATGCTGGAAACATCCAACTGATGGGAACACTTAATTTGAGTCGCCGTGAATCACCCTTACATTCGGAGGTGGAGGCACTACGATAGGCAATGGAGAATATGCTGCAACACTCTTCGTGTCAGCGATTTGGCATGGATTGCAAGGAACTGATTACCATGATAGAGGCTCTTAATGCATGGCCGAGCTTCGCAACCGAACTAGAGAGAATAGAGACGCTGCTGTATGCTTTCCGGATTTTCAGATCATTCAAGTACCACGTGCTTAAAACAAAATTTCTGATTTTTCAACTAAGACAGCTAGATCCTTCTATTGGGAATTACTTTTTGTTGATTGTTTTATTCAATCTGGTTCCCCAGACCACCTCAAGTTTGTAGAATGACTTTTTGACGGAAAAAAAAAGTGAGTTAGCTTGATGGTAAATATATGACCAAATATTCTAACTGTATTCAATGGAATATGCTAATTATCCGCTTTCCCCCTTTCTTATATATACAGCACCGCATTCTAAACCTCAAATAAAAACCAAATGAAATCACGTTTTACACTAGGAAATTCTCATAAAATATCTTCCAAGAAAAATATATCGTCCCTCTGTAAAACAAGTGACGAAGGGAAACAAATTGTTTCCAGCAATAACAATGATGCTCAAAACAAACTGGACAGTTGGAAAGAATATGAAGAAAAATCTATTTCTGAGCTTTTGGTTGCTATTTATCATAAAACATATATTATTGTGACATTTATAAAGTTATGCAAACTTACATAACTTTATAAATGTCACAATAATATATAACATATTAGGCTTTATGTTGATATAAAAACAAGTATCTTAAAAAAATTTATGTGTCGGTTCATATGTTTCAAACATTTGGGTTTGAGCCAGATTATGCGATTAAAGTTTCTTACGGGCTTTACATAATAATTTTTGATTAAATTACAGCCCATTTTATATTTTTATTGATCACTGCAAATCAATAATTACCCTGGTCCAATATTAGGTACCTTTGTTAAGTTTTTTGTATGTAACTAAGTGTTTTCCTGCACCATATACAGTAAAAACAATTAAATCATTTTTTAATAGATAAATAAAATTATATTTAAAATATAAAAATTTGTTAAATATTATAAATATTTTTATTTCTTATCAATATCTTAATATAAATTTGATTTAATTGAACAAAAAAATTAAGATAAAAATAATCTTGATTATTTGAAATTATATTTAAGAATACGCATGTATATATTTAAAATTATAATCTTAGATATATTTTTCTATCTATTTATTTTAATTAAATATATTAAATACATTGGTAAAAAATTGCATAACTATCAAAAATTAAAATTAAAAATATTTTTAAAATTTGTAGATATATAAGAAACTAATGATTTTACAATTAAATTTTTATAATTTTCTAAAAAACTTATATACATTTTTAAAGTTTAGTAATAAAAATTGTATTATTTAAAAATATATAATTAAATGATATTTCAAAAATTTTAATACCATATATGAATATATTTTATTTTAATGATGATTTATGAGTTATTACCATATTCTTAAAAAATCTAAAATAAAACCAACATTAAATGTAATATATGAGTTATTATCAATTTTAATAAGTTTTACAAAAATATAAATTAACAGTAAATGTAATTTCTATATCATATTAAGCTATAAGCCGTGTCATCAATTTTAGTAGCCATATCATAATATTTTTGTGAAATATTGGTTGTAGAGAGCACATGTGACAAAATCATTTCAATGTCCCATCATTTTATATATTTTTTTTGAACAAAAGGCTTCCCATTTTATATTTTATATTTTATATTTTTTAATTTGTTCAGTATTTTGGGTATCCGAATATATCCAAGACAGATATATATTGATTTTTTTTAGACTTAATGTATATTAAAAACATTCAAAATATACAAGATATTTTTAAGCTGTCCAAAATACTTGAAAATATATAAAAATAGTCAAAAGTGCATTTTAAAATAGTTAAAGTATACTTAAAACACCAAAAATACTTAAAATGACTATTGATTCTCAATCCAAATTTTCAAACCAAACCAATTTATATGTTAATTTTAGGTATTTTGACATATGCAATTCAAATTTATATGTGATATATTATTTTGTTTATAGATTTTGAGGAAGTTAAAGTATATAACAATTTTTAACTTCAGTAAAAATAATTTAAATTGTTATCCCAACCCGAATCGAATCGGCAAAGATCCAAAACAAAACCCTAACCAAAATTTAAAAATATCCGAATGGGGCCCGAAAACCCAAAACACGAATAGATTCCAACCAAACACCGAATGTGTACCCCAACGCCCAGCCCTATACATAACATTATAATTTTCATTTGATAAGACTTTTGTCAACTAAAAAATTATCTCATGTGATAAAAAAACTTAATATAAGACGTCAAAAGGTAAAAACCTTTTAATTATAGACGTTAAAGCTCAAATGTTAATTATAATTAACACTTGTTTAATAATAATTTTGAATTCAAAAAGTTTTTCGTGCTTTTAAAGTACGGATCAAAATCTAATTTTATTTAAGGTAAATATTTTGTTGTTGTATTTTAAATGTATACTAGGTAGATATCTACAGTAAAGTTAATTTAATTTTTTTAATCCATTAGTTCTATTATTAAATATTATAAAGGAAATATATGATATGTAAATTTTACCATATTCATAACATATAGAATGACTTGGGTTGTAAATTATATATTCAGTTATCTTGATATGGAGCAGGACATATGGAAGATTAAATATGCCAAAAATAAATAATAAGTTGATCAGTTGTTTAAATAATTATTGGGTCTTTGCTATGTTAAAATTACAAACAAATTTAGTGGTCCTCTTCACTCAAACTCATTTTGTGGAAAATAGGAGAAATGTATTACTCATTTCAACTGTCAAAAACTTTGAGACAAAATCAAATCTCTTCACTCTAACCAGTTCATCCGTGATTCTTTTTCAATCAATTCTTCTTCTTTTCTACTCTATCTTCACTTGCTTTTTTGTTTCTAGTGTCTGTTGATTTCGTAGTCTCCAAGATGTCGTTTGTCGACATCAAATAAGTACTTTTGCAACACCAATGTGTTAGAGGTCCTAAGTTCGAATGACCGCTGGGACAGAACTAATATTACATGTTGTTGTTTTGAGTCTGTGGAATTAAGACTTCGGGCCAGACCTCCTGATAATTTAAAAAAAAAAAAAAGAAGAAAAGATTATTCTCTTAAAAAATCGGCGCATCCCCTCCGTTCACTTCTGTAATTCATTTCTTATTCCAAAATAAGTTAATTTTTGTTTTGTGTTTCAGATAGTATTGTAAGTTATATAAATCTATACTGCCATTTTCATAATACTAAATAATATCAAATAAAAATAAAGTATATATCAAATGTAATTGTAGAATTAGATAATATTTTCATTTTGGATTGGAAGAAACGTATATAAAATAAATTCCTAAAAAACAGGGACAAAATAAATAAATATATTGTTTTAAAAGAGGAAATTCTATTTTTCAGAAACTTTAAGAATAAGAGTTTTTAGCAAAAAAAAACTATTCCAAAAGAAAACACCCATGTGAAAGCAACTTTGCTCTTATAGTCAAGGTTTAAAAGTTTCTTCGCCGGATTTGGGGTTTGATTCTCATAGAAAAACACTTTCTTGCAGATCATAGCTAGGATGCGTGCTGTAAGCAGAGTTGTTCGTTGTAGTCGTATGCTGCTGCGGAGAGAACCTGTTCATCGAGGATGTCATATATGCAAAACCGTTCGTTGAAACAAGTATTATGGAGAGAGATACATCATGGAATCGCTGTTCATCATGATTGCATATGCTGCAATTAGTTGATCCTCATATGTAGCATAATATAATATTATATGATGTCGATAGTTTGTCCACTGTTAAAAAAACGACCCTAAGTGTGCCCGGAAAATATACAGTAATGAATAATTTTCCATTGCCATGAATCCAGAGAGTCAGATCTATCCTGGACTGATGGAGCAACAAACACGAATAAAAAAAAAAGAAGGATTGTTGAGAACCGAGAAGACGTAAAGGGACAACCTTAAAAGACATAAGAAATGAGAAGATCTGAATCTTTTACGAGGACAGAAGGATCTAAGGTGAAACCCAACTACCCAAGTAACAAAAAGATCCCAGATAGCCATTTAAACGAAGCAATGCAAAACTTCACTTCCCAGCCGGTTCCCATCCACTATCACAACTCTTATTTCGCAGTAACTACTCAGGAAAAAGTGCAAGCTCTTGAGGTATTTCCAGGTCACCAAAAGACTAAGATGGTCTCTGTCCCGAAAAAGCAACTTATCAAAAGACTAAAAGCATAAAGCTCAAGAGATGACCCGAGGTGCAGCTAAGCAACAACGAGATGTATATTAATGAACATCTGGTAGTCTAAATATTCTGAACTTTCACCGTAATTGACATCTACTGATATACCATGGATTTTACCCATTTTTATCCATGTTATATAAGTGTTTTATATACTATTTATTATGTATTGGAGTCTATTTAGAGTATTTACAGGTTCATGGACGATTTGGAGAAATATAGTGATTTTGGTGCCTTTTGGAGTCTTTCACAGTGCAGGACTGCACAGATGCTTCAGATGTTTAGCTCTCGATGGAGACCTTCCCACCAATGGATTTACTCCATATTTGGACACAAGTTAGAGCTTTGAGTTAGCTTTCCAATGCTACCGGTGTGAGGTCAATCCAACGGTTAGATCTGAAGTAATGTCCATTTTACTGAAGAATGGTCAGTATGCCTCGCGAAAGAAAACTGTCGAGAAGAGGATTGTATGTCGATCGACACAGCACACTGCATGTCGATCGACATGGACATCAGAACGTGGGCTGAGTATATTTCATGACAGACTGAAGTCCAGGAGTCACCACAAAGTTACCAAAATACCCTTGACGACCAGAAACCCTATTTATATTATTTCTAAGCCACTGTTGACGGCTACGCTTTCTACGCTATCTTATTTTCATTGTTTTCTCTTAGGAGAGAAGGGAGGAACTCCTTGAGAATCCTCCTGGAACTCCTTTGCTTTTGGTTTTATATTATCTATTGCATTTTCATCTATTCATCTATGATTTCTGTGACAAACTTCATGTCTGAATAGATCCACCTATTAGATCTATGGTTCAGATAGGTTTGTGGGATTAGCCCCAAACTATACTTGCTAAGTTGTGATATTCATCAAATGGATTGAACTCAATGCTTGTTCTAGATTAGCTAACTAGAACATAGATCACTAGGATCTTTGATTATCTTGAATTATCCATTTGAGCTTGCCTGTCTCCCGTTGAGAAGAACGACAGTTCCTCCTTGAGACCTTGTGGTCATATTCGGCTCGCGCCTAGGCATAACTAGAAGCCGTCGATCGATATCCCGACAGGTGAATCGATCGGCGCTGCGAAAGGTGTATCGCTCGATATCTCAAAAGGATATCGACCGACTCTTTTTCTGTGTCATCATGCGAAAGGTGTGGCCAGAGATCTAGATATTTTAACCAGTGATTCATTCACATATGTTAAGCGGCTGAGATCTATAGTATCATGCAAGCAACTTATTAAAGCATTTATAGAGATTATAATCTCCATTCCTGAATAGAAGCCTTAGATCTAGCTACAATCCTTCCATCAAACAACTCCTTGCCAAGCTGAACAATTATATTGTTCATCTTGTTTACTGTTTTATTTACTGCTTTACCATATTCATTTACTGCTTTTTAATTTATTTACTGTTAGCCTACCTTAATCATAACTATTAGATCTAGTGTATGCCTTAGCTCCTTGTGGATTCGATCCCTAAGTATTACAACTTGACCTCTTTTGATGAGAGTAAAAATCACTCCTTAGGGTAATTTGAGTGATATCAAATTTGGCGCCGTTGCCGGGGAGCTTCGATCGCCATTAGATCTTATTTAGTTAGATTTTGTTTAGGTTTTATTATTGTTCAAAAATCTCATAATTTTTTTTTCTTCTGTTTCAGGTACATACCAGAAGCAATAATGAAGAAAGGATTTTTAGCTTATTCAAAGAAGCAACCTGATGGTTTATGCACGATCCGTAAGTCTACGAGGGATGTAACGATCGACACCCTCCAAGCAGCATCGATTGATAGCATACACCACAAATCGATCGACATCGTCCATCACGAATCGATCGACACCCTACAAGAACCGGTGATCGACAGAGTACACAAATCGTCAAACGACACTGTTCACGCGAACACTGTTCACATGGGTACTGTTCACCGAGGTACTGTTCATCGTAGTACTATTCACGCGGGTACTGTTCATCAAGGTACTATTCATCCGATTACTATTCATCGGAGTACTGTTCACGAAAACACTGTTCATCCGAACACTGTTCATCCGAAATCAATCGACACTGTTCATTCTGCATCGATCAATACTGTTCATCGTGACACTGTTCATCACGACTGTTAGTGTTGCAGAGTTAAAGTGAAGAAGATGAAGTTGTAACTAACTCTGTTATTTTCATTAAAGAGAAATGAAGAAGGAAGTCAACTCTTATACAACGAGTTGATTCCGGTTTACATGTAACAGAACATTTAACCGTACTAAACCGAAGTTAACCACACGATATAACACTCTAATATTCCCCCTCAAGATGGCAAATACAGAGACTTTAAAGCCATCTTGCCAACTAGAGAATAGAATTGAGTGGGAAACAAAGGTTTAGTAAAAATGTCTGCTATTTGATCATGAGTTCGAACATGAAGAGTCTTGATGTAACCAACCTCGATCCTTTCACGAACTTGATGGCAGTCAAGTTCGATGTGTTTAGTTCTCTCATGGAAAACGGGATTGTTGGCGATGTGAATGGCTGCTGTTGAATCACAATAGAAAGGCACCGGACCAGATTGAGGCGCATGAAACTCCTGCAACAGATGATACAGCCAAACAACTTCGCGTGAAGCAAACTCCATGGCTCTGTATTCGGACTCTGCAGAAGAGTGTGAGACGGTTTGTTGTTTCTTTGACTTCCATGAGATGAGAGCATTCCCAAGAAACATACAAAACCCAGATGTAGAACGCCTGGAGTCTGGACATGAAGCCCAGTCTGCATCAGTGTACGCCTTTAACACTAGATCAGACTGAACAGAGTAAAATAGTCCATAACCAATCGTTCCCTTCAAGTAGTGCAAAACCCTGTAAGCGGCCTGAAGATGAGACTTCTTTGGAGCCGACGTGAACTGACAAAGCTTGTTGACAGCAAATGTGATATCCGGCCTAGTGATGGTAAGATACATCATTCTGCCAACCAAGCGTCTGTACATACACGGATCTTCAAGGCAAGGCTCATCAGAGTGTTGAACCAATTTGACGTTAGGATCCATCGGAACAGATGAAGGTTTACACGCCAGTAAGCCAGTATCTTCAAGTAAACCCAGAGTATATTTCCTCTGACACACGGAGATACCCTTGCTTGATCTAGCAATCTCAAGACCGAGAAAATATTTCAGAGGTCCTAAGTCCCGAAGTTTGAAAGCTTGACTGAGAGCTTCTTTGAGATCAGTGACGTCTTTATCATCATTGCTGGCAATGATTATGTCATCTACATATACTAGAACATCAGTGTAGATGCCATTAACATTCCTGATGAAAAGAGTATGATCCGAATGAGACTTCTTAAAGCCTAGTTGCCTCAATGTTGTACTAAACTTCAGAAACCACTGACGAGACGCTTGCTTTAGACCGTAAAGAGATTTCTGAAGTTTACATACAGCATTAGGTGGAAGAGTTTCCCCCTGTCGTGGTGTGTAACCCGGAGGCAACGTCATGTAGATTTCTTCAGTCAAATCTCCATTCAAGAAAGCATTAGAAACGTCAAGTTGAGTCAGGCTCCAGTTCTTAGCAGCTGCAACGTTAAGTAAGGTCTTAACTGTTGTCATTTTAGCTACTGGAGAGAAAGTGTCGGCAAAATCAACTCCTTCCTGTTGAGTGTAACCCTTAGCAACCAGACGAGCCTTGTATCTCTCTAAAGTCCCGTCTGCGTTAAACTTGAGTTTGTATACCCATTTGCATCCAATAGCATGCTTCCCTGGAGGTAGAGAACACACAGTCCAAGTGTCATTAGCTTCCAGAGCCTTGAGTTCTTCATTCATAGCTTGTAACCACTCGGCAAACTGCTTGGCTTGCTTGAATGAAGTAGGTTCAGGATGCAGAGCAACAGAACAAATATATGCTTTGTACTCCTTTGACAAGCCATCAAACGACATGTAAGATGCTAATGGATAGGGAATCTCTGTATCAGACTCTGAGATATTACAGTAGTAGTCTTGAAGATAAGCTGGAAGATTAGTCTTTCGTTTGCCTTCTTTTGCAACTGACTGTGAAGCATTAGCAACCTTATCAGATGGAGCATTCACGACTACAGGAGAACCAGGAGAAGAAGTGTCCTCAGCTGCAGGAATTCCACTGTCAGGCTGTGTTTCATCAGTCATAGAAGCAAAGAATTCTGAATAAGAAATATCATCATCTTTAGTACATGGGAAAATATCCTCATGAAATGTAACATTTCTTGAGATAAAAGTCTTGTTTGTTTCAAGATCCATGACTCGATATCCTTTGTATCCAGCAGGATAGCCAAGAAAAACACAAGGACGAGCACGAGGTTGAAACTTGGTCCTGCCTTTTGAAGATGTAGAACAGTACGCAAGACAACCAAATACTCTGAATCCACTATAATCAGCTCGTTTAGAGGTTAGTACCTCAAATGGTGATTTGTTTTTGAGAAGTGGAGTAGGTAAGCGGTTGATGATAAAGACTGCAGTTAGTACACAGTCGCCCCATAACTCCAATGGTAGATTCGACTGAAACATGAGAGAACGCGCAACATTCAAGATGTGTTGATGCTTTCTCTCGACTACTGCATTTTGTTCAGGTGTCTCAGGACAGGAGTGATAAGCTACTATCCCTTTCTGCTTGAACAGTTTCACAAATCTCAGTTCTTGAGCATTGTCTGATCTCACGGCTTTGACGACTGCTTTATACTGTGTTTCAACCATCTTCAAGAACTCAGGAAAAACAGTGAGGACCTCATCTTTGGTGCGCAGAAGATATATCCAGGTAACACGCGTATGATCATCAACAATGGTGAGAAAGTACCGATATCCTTCCACAGTTGATGTTGAGAAAGGTCCCCAAACATCAATGTGTAAAAGATCAAAGGCATTGTCACGAACATTGTTCTTGGATATGAAAGGAAGCTTTTTCTGTTTTGCAAGAGGACAAATTTCACAGTGAAAAGATCCTTTATTTCTATTTTTCAATCCAAGTACATCTATTATAGCATCAGTCTTAGAAATAGATGGATGACCTAGCCTATTGTGCCACAAAGAAGTATCAACAACAACGTTTGAACAGAGAGCAAACTGATGAAGTGAACTAGAATCTGCAATATCTTCTGTGTCAAGTATGTATAGGTTTGAGATTTGTTCAGCCCTCCCAATCGTCAAGCCCTTGGTATGATCCTGTATCAGACAAGAATTCACATCAAAACTCACACGGCAACCCAAATCCCTAGTCAACTGGCTCACACTTAGCAGATTAAGTCCGAAATCCGGAATGAACAGAACATTAGACAACTGAATATAGTCATTCAGTCTAATGCTGCCTATCCCTGCAATTTTCACTCCAAAACCTGTAGGTAATGTGACTGATGTATTCATTGCATCTGATAGATCAGCAAAGAGACGTCTGTCATGACAAACATGGTGCGTTGCACCACTGTCAATGATCCAAGATTCTGATGAAAGCGTTTTTCTGGTTTCTCTCAACATGCCAACAAAGTGCAATGTAGAGTTAGAAAAAGCTATACCCGGTAGAGCTGTGATAGTACCACCAGATGACGAAGCCATATAGTTGACTTGAGCATTGGGAGCATGAAGTTTAGAGTTGAAGTAAGCAATGACTTCAGCAATTTGATCTTTTGAAAGATTGTTGATATCATCTGCAGAGGAATCTCCAAGAGCTAGCTGAGCTACAACCGGTTTTGTCTGATTTGCTTTAGAATACCCAGAAGAAGGCTTCTTTGCTGCTTGTTTGTTCTTATGCTTGAAGTCGACTGGATATCCATGGATTTTATAGCATGTATCAACCGTGTGACCATTGTAACCACAATGAGTACATATAGGTCTGTTACTCTTCGGTGGATACTTGGCCTGCGTAGCGTTTGCAGAGATGACAGGAGCCGCTGCAGAGATTTGAAACGCTGTAGCATTTTGAACTGGAACTAGATTTCTTTGATTGTGATCTTGATCCAGCAGATTATATATCTCAGATAAGTCCGGGAGATGCTTCTTCATGATGATCTGACTGCGAATAGTAGAATAGGATTCATTCAAACCAGCCAGAAATTTTATCACTTTTGATTGCTCTGCTTTCGTTTCAATAGTTTTGCAACAGTCACAATGTCTGCAAGTCGATATACAATTAGCCCCATCTAACTCATCCCAAAGAGTTTTCAAGGTTGTATAGTATGTTGCCAAATCCATTGTGCCTTGTTGAAGTGACCAGATCTGTTGAGATAATTGATAGGATCTTGGCAAATTCGTGATGTGGAAACGAGCTTTTAAGTCGTTCCAGATTTCAGAAGCATCAGCATAGCGTAATATGCTTTTGTATATTTGCTTCGAAACCGAATTGAGAAGCCAAGATTTCACCATCGAATTGCATCTTGACCAGATCCGAAAGCTATGGTGAGATTCATCAGGTCGAACGATAGATCCATCAACAAAAGCAATTTTGTTCTTAGCATCCAAAGCAATAGTGATCGCAATACTCCAGTTATCGTAGTTCGTTCCATCAAGAGATTCAGAAATGATGGATAGACCTGGATTGTCACTATTGGTGAGGAAGAACGGTGAATGAATGCTGTCAGGAGCTAAGTCGTCAAGATCTGATGATCTCGTCGGAGATGCTTCAGGAATAGAAGCGCGACGAGCGGAGCTAGAAGGACGTCCAAGGCGTCGCGTAGATTTGCGATTGATCACCATCGGAGAAGAGAATGAACAGAATCTTCAGAAGAACACGATTCGCCGGCGGAATAACCGATCGAGTCGAAGAGGACGAAGAATCTAGATCAATGGTGCGGAAGAATGAGCAGAATCAATCGAAGTTTGAGCTTCGATGGCTCTGATACCATGTTAGTGTTGCAGAGTTAAAGTGAAGAAGATGAAGTTGTAACTAACTCTGTTATTTTCATTAAAGAGAAATGAAGAAGGAAGTCAACTCTTATACAACGAGTTGATTCCGGTTTACATGTAACAGAACATTTAACCGTACTAAACCGAAGTTAACCACACGATATAACACTCTAATAACGACACTATTCATCTGACGTCGATCGACACTGTTCATCCCGTGTCGATCGATACTGTTCACTTCAGCACTGTTCACCGAATACTGTTCATCGGGGTACTGTTCATCGCGACACTGTTCATCGCGGTACTGTTCATCAAAACACTGTTCATCGCGGTATTGTTCATCGCGACACTGTTCATCGCGGTACTGTTCATCATAACACTGTTCATCGCGGTACTGTTCATCAAAACACTGTTCACTGTGACACTGTTCATTCGGGTACTGTTCATCCGGACACTGTTCATTCGACGCCAAAAAATTCTGTTCATCAAAAGTCGACCAACACCACTTGCGAGGAGACAAAGGAAGTCAAAGCGCTCATACTTAAGATTGATAAGAAAGGTATCTGGCGAGACGAAGAAAGTCGTCCCTGCAACACCAGAGGACAATCGATTAATGCAGATGGTGATGTAATCCCTGATGTGATTGATGTTGCTGCAACAAACGACTTTACTTTGACAAGCCAATGGTATGATTTGGGAAGCGCGGACCCTTTCATAGGTCTTCCTTTTAAAAATCCCAAAGATCTTATCAAGATTTAGCCTCGTCAGCCTTCTCATCAGCAAGCCCGCAGAATGAGGTACCTATAGATCACATTATCTGCAAGATTTTCCCATATTTTTTATCTGGAGATGCTTTTAGCTGGTTCAGTAAGTTGCAGCCAAGATCTCTAACTTGTTGGGAAGACATCAAAAGCGCCTTCCTATGTAAATTTTTCAGTGAAGCTGTAGCAATTCGCAGTAAAAGGTTTGATTACATGATTGACAAGATGATTGAAGATCATGAGAAAGGAATAATGACTAGCATCAGCCAGATTATTGATTATGTCTACAGCGAGCAGAATGAAGATTCTGAGACCCCAACAACTCATGTCAAGCAGCCAGACATTCAAGATCAACATGCTTATGAGGATACACAGAGGGACAAACTGAACAGAGGACAGCTGGTCAACCATGGTATGGTTGAGGATGATGAACAAGATGGATCTGGAGAGCCGAGCACAGTAGAAAAAGCTGATACAAGTGATTCGATTTCAGCATCGATCGATATCAGCACTTCAGAAATGATCGATACAGACTTGTCTCACCGATTGATACCTCCCGAAACCCCTGATGCTACTGCTGTGAATGCTGGGACAGAACGACAAAGAACACTCAGAAACTACAACAGTCCTGAGGATTTCTATGCTAAAAGGTCTGCATTGCGTCGTTCAACATTCCAGAGTTCCATCCCTGAGCTACCTACTGCATATATCTCTCTTGTGGGTCAGACTCCTTTTCATGGTCTTCATTATGAAGATGCCACTAACCACTTAGAAGCATTTGAAGATTTAGCTTCGACCATCAAATGCAATGGAGTCCCTGAAGACTACTACTTCTGCAAATTATTCTCATATTCTCTTGCTGGAGAAGCAGCATGTTGGTTCAGGAAGTTGCCACAAGGATCTGTTACTACCTGGAAAGACATCACAAACGCCTTCCTCAACAACTTCCGATGTGATGCTGCAGCAAATCTAGAGATTGAGAAGAGAGCTATGCTGGAATATATGGTAGAGGATAATGAACAGATGGCACCTGAAGAATTGAGTAGAGTAGAAGAAGCCGATATTAGTGACACAAGCTCAGCATCGATCGACCCCGCGACCTCGACATCGATTGAAACTATCACTTCAGCATCAATCGACACCAGCATCTCAACATCGATCGACAACGACATTTGTCACAGATCGACACCACCCAAAATCCCTGAAAGTTCGAGTTGTCCTCAGGACATTGCAGACTCGACACAGAAGAACATTGATGTATCAAGTTGTTATCCCAACCAATATGTAGAAAAAGAGATCACCATGGAAGATTTCTTGGAGCTAGAAGAATTTTTGGAGTTGGAGGATGGAGAACAACTTGGAGACTTGGATTCGAGTGTAGAAGTCACTATGAGAGACTTCATAGAGCTGGAGGAATGGCTTGAGTCGGAACAGAAGCTTGATGACGAGCGGAACACTACGAGAAAAGATATGGAGACTTCGTCAAAGACTAGCATCGATCGATACCAACCGGATGAGATCGATCGACACCCTCCAGATATCATTGATCGACACCTACCCGAGTACATCGATCGACACACATCGTTTGATGAGCTACCAGGAGGATGCACAGTTAAGCTGTAACCGATTGAAGAGAGAATGCACAAGTCTGAGACCTCATACCTTGCTGTCCCTGAACACCTAAGACCCATATGCGCAGAAAAGGCTGCTGGGGTTTGCAAAAGAGTGAAGAGGATACATGACCCTGTGAAGATTGTGGTTCCCTGTACCGTGGTTGAAGCTGAATCTCCTATACCACCAGATAGAGGTGTGCATCTAGATTCCTACAATGGAGTATTTAATGATCATCAGCATGTAGTAGCTTCTCAGAGGGAGATAAGGTGTAGAACTGAAGTCGACAAAGGCCTCAGAGAAGAAGTCTCGATCGACACTGTTCAGAACACATCGATCGATAATATCACTCCACCATCGATCGACATCTACCGGATACCACCGATCGACATCATCAATCTGTCATTGATCAACACTACCACTGGTTCATCGATCGATACCAGACGCGAATCAGAGCAGAATGAGTATGAAGTGTGTGGAAATATTTTTGATGGAGATACCACCACACGTTCAGACAAATCTGGGGGAAAGATGATGATGAATTGGAGGAAGAGGAAAAGAACCAAAAGGGATTCCCAGTTATCATTGATTCCTCACTTCTCCGATGATGTCAGGAAATTTGGAGTGAGACTACACAAGTCTGTGGAAAAGAAGAGGAAAAATTGGAAGAAGCGGAAACGAACCAAGGGAGGTTCTCAGTTACCATTGACTCCTTACTTTTCAGATTGTGTTAGGACATCCAGAGTGCGCAGCAGAAGGTTCTCACACCCGTTTGCAAAGCTTCGAGCACTCATTATTGCTGAGATGATAGACAAAGGAGAAAAGTCTATGGAGGAGGCTTTCACACAAGAATGATAAAGCCTCAAAGATTGGACATTGAGATTTGTTTTGGAGCATATTCTTATTCTCATCCGGACAAATCAGATCTCCAAAAGTCAAGCTCATGACTAAAAATAAGCGCTGAGTGGGAGGCAACCCATTGTTAGGTCTGTTTTAAATTCGGCTTTATTTTCATAAATTACTGATTTTTGTTTTTAAATTTTGCAGGTTAAAAAAAAAAAAAATGAACAGTACGCACGACACTGTAGCAACAGTGCCGAGCGATATTGTAGCAAGAAATCGATCGACACTGTAGCAGAATCACTGTAGCAACATTACTGTAGCAGAGTCACTGTTCATCCGAAAAAAAATTAATTAATTATTGGTTACTGACCTTTAATATTTTATTTTAGTGTTTATCTATGTTAGGTTACAGGATAAGATTCATGGAAGAAGCATTGATATACCAATATCGGCTGATGACTGCGCAGCATCGGTCGACTGAGCATTAATAGCATCGATCGATCGCCACTTAATTGTGTTGATCGATAGAGCATCAAGAGTATCGATCGCCACTTAACTGTGTTGGTCAATATTCACATCAAAGTTAGGTATACTGTTTTTCCTTGTTAATTATTGTCCTTATGATTTATTCTCCCACCAAACTTAGACTGTATAACACTGGTAACAGTGTTGTTTAAGTCTAGGGGAGGTCGTACTAATATTATAATTTAGAATAGCTATTTAGAATAGGGACCCGAGTAAACGATTGCCATAATATCGACCGACGAGAAGAAGTCGTTATCGATCGACATAACCAAATATGTCACGACCGATGACAACACATCTACATCGATCAACATCTATTCCGGTCAGGTATTTCGTTCTAACTTGTTAAATTGAGTACTTATGGTTTATTTCTCACCAACCTCCGACTTGATAACAACATTATAGTGTTATTTAAGTCTGGGGGAGGTTCTACTGATATTGTGTTTTAGTTAAAAAAAAAAAAAAAAGAGATCCAGGTAGACGATTGTTCAGCCATCGCCCGATGAGACCAGCTCGATATCGATCTCCAGCGCTTCATATCAAAAGATCGATTGATACTTCATTGTGTCGATCGACAGACATCAGCGAGCTGGTATATCGTTCTTACTTGCTAATTTTGTGCCATTGCTTTATTATTTTCACCTTACCACCGACTGTGTTACACTGGGGACAGTGTAATTTAAGTCTGGGGGGATTACTAATATCTATCTACTTGATGAATCTTATTTAAAACGTTTTCAAAAAGTTTTTATTGAGTTAAGAAGGGGATATAATCTTAATCGATTTATTACTTGTCATCTAACCACTCTTTAGACCAGTCTTAGATTTACTAACTTCAGAAGTACTAGAGATACTAAAGTGGATCAACCTGTCAACTATGTTTGCACTTGCTGAGATTGTTTGAAGGAACCAAAGCTGACCTCCAACCTAATACTGACTTGATTTGCTTGTCTTGGGGCTTGGTATACAAGGGATCGGAATCCTCCTGCAAGTCTGGAAGGTAAAAAGTCTATGTGTTTCTGGTTCCCTTCCTTCTCTCTTCGGCATCTCAAGATCTAAGTTTATAAAAAAAAAAAGATTGATATGATTTCTTGAGAGGCAGAGGGATAGGTAAATTACCTACGACCCCATTATTCCAAATTTCAAGGATGATCACACATTGTGGAAACGAGGGATATGTAAATTACCTGAGACCCCATTATTCGCTACACTTTGTCAAAATATATGAGTTACAAATGCAAATGTCAATGAGATAGACTAGATGACCTGTGTTGGCATCAAAACCTATTGAAATTGAAACTAATAAGAGATCCAGAGAAGAGAGATGAGGGGAGAAAGGGATCAGAGAAGACTACCTGTGTGTTCAGAAACTTGTTTGAGTTGAATCCATGTGTCCTTTGATTGATACTCCCAAGGTAAAGCCTACACTTTTATTTTTATGCAAGAAATGAGGTTAGTAGAGGGGATTGTCAGACAGGATCTTTTAGGTTGTGGAACTAGTGAAATTTGGTTGCTATACTAGGATATAGTATAATGTGCTTCTAAGGTTAGGATGTTTAATGATTTGGTTTGCACTAATAAAGAGATGATGAACTGAGTTTTTAAAATCCTTTGAGTCCCTGCTGTTTTCAAACCTCTTTCAGAGAGACTGCCTGTTTGTTTTGCTTGAGGACAAGCAAAATGGTAAGTCTGAGGGAGTTGATATACCATAGATTTTACCTATTTTTACCCATGTTATATAAGTGTTTTATATACTATTTATTATGTATTGGAGTCTATTTAGAGTATTTACAGGTTCAGGGACGATTTGGAGAAATATGGTGATTTTGGTGCCTTTTGGAGTCTTTCACAGTGCAAAACTGCAAAGATGCTCCAGATGTTTAGCTCTCGATGGAGACCTTCCCACCAATGGATTTATCCCATATTTGGACACAAGCTAGAGCTTTGAGTTACTTTCCAATGCCACCGGTGTAAGGTCAATCCAACGGTTAGATCGGAAGTTATGCCCATTTTACTGAAGAGTGGTCAGTCTGCCTCGCGAGAGAAGACTGTCGAGAAGAAGATTGTATGTCGATCGACACAGCACACTGCATGTCGATCGACATGGACATCAGAACGTGGGCTGAGTATATTTCATGACCGACTGAAGCCCATGAGTCACCACAAAGTTACCAAAATACTCTTGACGACCAGAAACCTTATTTATATTATTTCTAAGCCACTGTTGATGGCTACGCTTTCTACGCTATCTTATTTTCATTGTTTTCTCTTAGGAGAGAAGGGAGGAACTCCTTGAGAATCCTCCTGGAACTCCTTTGCTTTTGGTTTTATATTATCTATTGCATTTTCATCTATTCATCTATGATTTCTGTGACAAACTTCATGTCTGAATAGATCCACCTGTTAGATCTATGGTTCAGATAGGTTTGTGGGATTAGCCCCAAACTATACTTGCTAAGTTGTGATATTCATCAAATGGATTGAACTCAATGCTTGTTCTAGATTAGCTAACTAGAACATAGATCACTAGGATATTTGATTATCTTGAATTATTCAATTGAGCTTGCCTGTCTCCCGTTGAGAAGAACGACAGTTCCTCCTTGAGACCTTGTGGTCATATTCGGCTCGCGCCTAGGCAGACCTAGAAGCCGTCGATCGATATCCCGACAGGTGAATCGATCGGCGCTGCGAAAGGTGTATCGCTCGATATCTCAAAAGGATATCGACCGACTCTTTTTCTGTGTCATCATGCGAAAGGTGTGGCCAGAGATCTAGATATTTTAACCAGTGATTCATTCACATATGTTAAGTGGCTGAGATCTATAGTATCATGCAAGCAACTTATTAAAGCATTTATAGAGATTATAATCTCCATTCCTGAATAGAAGCCCTAGATCTAGCTACCATCCTTCCATCAAACAGCTCCTTGCCAAGCTGAACAATTATATTGTTCATCTTGTTTACTGTTTTATTTACTGCTTTACCATATTCATTTACTGCTTTATAATTTATTTACTGTTAGCCTACCTTAATCATAACTATTAGATCTAGTGTGTGCCTTAGCTCCTTGTGGATTCGATCCCTAAGTATTACAACTTGACCTCTTTTGATGAGAGTAAAAGTCACTCCTTAGGATAATTTGAGTGATATCATCTACCAATTCTATGTCATAACCCCAAGAGAGAGAGAGAGGTAATTCTATAATCTTCAGGATGCAGGAAGAAGATGTGACATAACATCTAGGAGACTGATATGAATGGAGAAGATTTTTATAAAAATCCACTGACATCATATCAAAGTTCAAGTATGATATACCATGGATTTTATCTACTTTTACCCATGGTATATATATATAGGTATTTTTATATTTATTTACTCTATATAGACGTATATTTAGTATAATTTGAGGTTCAAGGACGATTTGGAGGAAAGCGGAGCTTTTGGTGCCTTTTGAGGTCTAGAGCTGCACAGACGCATCAGATGTCTAGCTATGGATGGAGACTTTCCACCGTTATATTGATCCCATATGTTTACAAAAGTTATAACTTTGAGTTAACTTTCCAATGCCACTAGTTTGAGGTCAGTCAGCATCCTATAGCATAAGTTATACCTATTTTACTGAAGAGTGGTCAGTCTGCCTCGCGAGAGGAAGTTGTCAAGGAGATAAAGGACCGTCGATCGACTTACAGCCTTGGTGTGGATCGATGGTGATGCCATAACACGGGCTGATTATTTCCAGACTGTCTCAAGCCCAGAAGCCACCACAAATTACCAGAATACTCATGGACGACCCAAAACCCTATATACGTGTTTTCTAAGCCATTGTTAACGGCAACGCTTTATTCTATTGATTGTTCTTAGTTTAGGAGAGAAGATAGAAACTTCTTCAGAGTCCTCTTGGAATTCCATTTGTTTTGGTTTTTATATCTATTGCAACTTCATATATAATCTATGATTTTTGTGACAACTATCATGCATGAGTAGATCCACCTGCTAGGTTTATGAATTTCTTGATTTTTAAATTAACTTTTGATTATATGATTGTTAGGATATCTATATATTTCTACACCAAGGTATCTTGTGATATTTGTATCTATAGTAGTTGGAAAACCACGAGAGTGTGACTAATTTCTTGAACCTAGAATGATAGGACAACTGAGAGGCACGAGAGTGCAATTAATTAACAGAGCCCGAATTCTGCTGGATTAGATAGCTAGGCGCATACGAGAGTTGGTCTAGGAATTTAGTTTAGTGTTATCGATCAGATCGATAACACTTTCCTAAGGCAGCATCGATCGACACTCATACCATGGATCGATCGACGCTCGATCCGTGTTGACATGCGAGAGCTGAAACACTAGACTTAGTCATTAGATTATACTCGCAGCGAGAGCTGGCCATATTTTTCATTAGATATTGAGTTCTAGAATCAATCCTTAGCATCTATATATTATAGTTCTGATAACATGAATGAAATCCTAAGTCTAGCAACCATCATTCCATCAAACGACTCATCAATTTACTAAACAACTTCCTTGTTCACCTTACTTAGTTATATTTCCTGCTTTAAATCTATTTGCTTAGTTTAATTGCGACTGTATTAAATTTATTATGTGCCCACGCTCTCTGTGGATTTGATTTCTAAGTACTACAACTGAACCTCTTATTAGAGAGAGTAAATGACTGCTTAGGATAATTGGAGTGATATCAAAGTACAGTAGCAGATTTCCCAACTTTTTAATCTGACAATACACACAAACTTCAAGCAGCAGAAATTCATGCCCAACCTAGCCACATCCTAACAACGTCAAAGGCAAAACCAGTCCTCCCAAAGAGTTGAAGCTTGAACTTAAGGGTCTTCAGTTGTTCTCATTTAACTCAAATCATCAACCCAAAGAAAATGTTCGCCGACTCCTCCAAATATCATCATAAACTCAACTACATAAATTTGGATTATTTATAGTTCCTTTTTAGTGTTCTAGAAATATAGTTCCTTTTTAGACTAGACACACCAAGATAAAAAAAAAATGTCTTGTACTCATATCAATAGAGAACTGTGCATTGCACTGACTCAAATGTATGGTGTAAAGCTTTATAAATATAATTCTTCACACAATGCATAACCATAATTCTCTCTCACACAAATCAAACATAACCTTACCTCTCTTTTTTATCCCTCAGAACACACACACACACACAAAAGCACAATCTTAAATTGCCTCACTCGATGGCTGGTGGAGAGTTAAGAAGAGGACTTAGAAAAGCTTACACCCTTCTCATAGTGATTGACAGGATAGAGAGATATGAATTCAAAGGAGTCACATCAAACATAGCGACTTACTTAAATGATGTGGTAAAGATGAGAAATACAGGCCCACCTACTAACACTTGGAGTGGCTTCACTTTCATGTTACCTCTCTTCTCTACTCCTTTCACCTATTTACTGAGACAGATTCTTCAACATCCTAGCATATTCTTCTCTCTACTTTGTGGTCAGTGTCACTATTCCACCGTTCTATTAGAATCAACAGAAGAAAGAGTCAACTCAACACTTGTTTGTTAAAAAATTAACAACTCAGATCCATCAGAAAAGAAACGAGACTCTTCAAACATTATCGACCTTGTTGAGAGAAAGCTATAACCTTTGATGAAATTTCCTGGTAAATTAAGTTTTATAACTTTTCAGCAAAAAATGAAACATACCTTGAAAGCTTTTGTAATAGTGATTCAATATTACTGTGAGAACCAGAATTTACATAGTTGATTTTGTATTGGGAGATAGCGTAGCTTTTACGCCTTCTTTAGGAACCGAAAGGGAAGCCAACTACAAGTAATCAAGTAATATTTGAAAAGAAAAGAAAAATAGTAAAAAATTGAGACAAAGAGACTGATATTCTTATTTTTGAATTTGTGTAAGAGCGTTTTCGATACCACAACAGATTGTAAAAGTCGCGGCAGCAAGATATGTGTATGCGTTGTCTAATTCTAACCACTTAAACCTTAAAACTAGTTGAATCGCAGCTCGATAACTAAAAGGAAAATAAGCTTAAAAATTCTCTCCAAGTGCTAAGTTCTCTTGGAGTTTTGTGTGTGTTCGTCCTCTCTGCCTAGGATTCCTTTATATATGCCTCCAAGGTCGGACGTCTTTCTTTTCCGATCTTCATTTGAGTTTATTCTTTTGTAGAGATTCTTCCTTATCTCAAAATCATGTTTATCTCAGAAACTTTACATTTATCCGCCTTGTCCAATTTTCCGAAGCCTAGTAAACTGTGATTTTAAGCCGGGCTGATCCTCATTTCGAATCATAAGTGGACTTTTATTGTGTTTATGTCGTTTCAGACCATTTTATGACTTATGGGTTTTACGAATTTGTAGGAGATATCGTCGATTATTCCGATTTACGATTTTTATGTTGTTGGTCATATGATATGATGAAAATCAATTCATTTTGTCGAAAACGCAATGGTGTTAAGTTAACCATTTTTGAGTCAGTGTTTAACTTAAACTTTTACGATAAAACAACATCTTGCTTGTTTTGTTTTTTTGAAATCTCAATGGAAACTCTGATGGCGACGATACAAAGGAAATTTTCGAAGGAGAATCAATCAAGAACATGATGAGAAGTGGAAATTGCATGAGGAGGCTTCATGGGTGATGTCCAATGAAGAAATAGGAGATAGTCATGGGCGATATCAAATGAAGAGAGAGGATAGAGTGAGCTTCATGGCGATCTTGAATAAATAGAGAGGAGATAAGGAGCTTCATGGCGATGTGGAGTGAGCTTGAAGGGTGATATGGAGTGAGCTTGAAGGGTGATGTGAGCCAACGAAGAGCTTGACGGGCGATGTAAAATGAGATGAAACTTGTTGTTTTGCAGAAGGTTATCTCGCAAATTTTCTTATGAAAGTTTTTCCGTGGAAACTTTCTGAATTTTTTTTTGCAGAAGATTACTTCGTAAAACTTGTTTTACGAAAGTTTTTCCATTAAGACCTTTTCAAAAGTTGCTTTGCGGAAGATAAGAGACCTAACATTTCAGCGTGTACTTCTATGGAACCTTGTACACTGACTACTACATGCTGATATAGGAGATAATGATGGTTGAGTATTTGGTGTTGTAGGGCTGAAGGCCATGATTTTTAAATATAGGTGGTTTGATACAACTGTTGGCCGGGAATGCAAAAACATAAATCAAGAATCGTTGATGTGTCTCCTTGCTGGCAGTATGATAAATATGATCCATTTATCTTATCTAGTAATTGTAAATCTACAACACACTAGAACGCCTTTGTTGATTGTCCTTTACTCTGACATTACGAGAAATATGATCCAATGTGATATGTTGATCATTTCTCTGCATGTACCCCCAGCAGCATTCAAATAATGTCATTTGATTTCACCTGTCAATTTTGTTTCATTCCTTATTTGTTGGTTCCTTGTGCATCATCAATAGATGGGTGGACCTGTACAAAAGTTGTCCTTAGAGGGGTTGAGAAACATATGAAGTTGCTCTTGTTTTGTTACAAGATGACACACAACACTAAGTTGTTACAAGATGATACACACAACCAAGTTATTGCAAGAGGTGAAATGTTATGAATGAATCATATGTTGGGGATGATGATTTGGATTATGATTTGATGACAGTTGTTCCTCTAATGATGAATACATATCTAAAGAAGATTTAGACGAGTCGTGTACTGACTCTGGTTCTCAATCTGATTGACTTTCTTAGTTAAATTGTAAGTTCTTATATTTTAATGATTTTTTTAATATATAAGAAGGTACCATATAAGTTCTTAAGTTTTAGATATTCAATATACAGTCGAAACTCTATAAATTCATACTTAGTAAATTAATAAACACGATAAATTAATAAGTTATTTTGACCCCGTTTGAGCCGGATCAAAATATGACACAAATCGATAAGATAATATTTTTTTAGGAAATCCTGTATAAATATATCAATACTATTAAAACAGAAGGCCCTTTTTTGAGGTGTCATTCTCTTTCAATAATATTTACAATTAAATGCCACTGCATTAAATTTAAGCTATGATTCTGATTAAATCTGAATTAAATTCAAAAAAGGTTAATTTAAACTCCAAAGATCAACGTGATATTTGTTTAGTAATAATCCATCTTTCTCAGATAAATTGCTTGCAGGCAACCTCTTCCATTCCACTTTTCCATATCTCTTTGCGTTCAAATCGTATGTGAGTTTTTGTTGATTCCTTTTCGAATTCATATTCTTTTCTCGAACGTAGCAAATGATTGAAGAGATTGATAAATCTATTGTGAAACCTTAGCCTAGATATATCGGGGGTATAATCAATTGTATTGATCCTTACTGGGAGTTGAAATTTGTTATTTTATCTCTTATATAATGGAATCTTATCTCTATTGTACTTTGCTTAGAGTTTATCACTATGATGCAGAACCCTAATTTTTTGGGGTGTCTGTGCAGTCGAATGCTTTACGTTATCAATTTTTTGGTTTCTATGTGTTTATTATATTTTTCAATAGTAATCATGGCTGATGAAAATAATGAGACGAAGGAAGTGAAGGACGAGCAAGAGGTAAGTTGAGTTTTTTTTGTCTACATATTAATAATTTCGATAAAGCTCAAGTTAGACTTTGTTTTTTTTTTTTGCTTGATTAGTCTGATTGTTGGGTGTAAACTGTTTGGCTATTCTTAATCACTCTTTGATCCAACCAAAAAGAAGAGGAAGAAAGTCGTCACTCAGCATCCTATCGAGGACTCAACAGAGTCACAAACGGAATATTCTTATTCATTGCCTGGTATGTTGATCTCAGTCTATGTGCTGTTATAGGTTTGATTTTGCAAGGATTTTGTAAATAGTTATAGGTTGTATACCAGTTTGCTTATAATCTATTAAGCTATTAAATTAAATTTATAATCAATTATTCCTAGATTTTTTGTTGAAAATGTTAACTGATTGTAGCTATATTTAATCTAAAATCATATTCAATTCAAATGCGGATATATAGTTTAGTGTTCAATAAATATTAAGTTTATCAGCCTAAAACGGATTTATAGTTATAGTACCTCTACCTAACATTTTTACTATTGTAAAAAAATTAAGTGAACAAAACAAAATTTTAAAAGATTTTTCTCACAACTAAAACTATTGAACCCGCAAAAAATGTTAAATCCAAACAAGCATTGAAAAAATCACTTGGTAAATAATATAGATGGATTTAATATAATTCAGTTCTTAGCTTTTTGAAAATTTTACTTCCTAAATATTTGCACCATATCTTTCCAAAACATCTTTCACATTATTAATTATTTGAAAGTATTTATTAAATGAAATCTCAAAAAATTGAAACAACAAATGATTAAATCAACAAAATCATAATAC
>NW_026616057.1:0-31358 GCF_000801105.2 Raphanus sativus
AAGTGATGAGGACATTGAACCTGACCTTACTGAACACAGACATTCAGGATATGATCAGGAACATAACCAAACCAGATGATGAGCAAGAAGTGTCCATACCAACTGTCTTTAAGGGAGCAATCACTAGACAAAGAGCTAAGATACTTCAACACAAGTTTAATGAGAGCATGATACTTGCTTCTGATCTTGGACAGGTTAAAACAAGCTGAGGAGGTTACCAAAGAAGTTATCAAAGGAGATGCCGAGAAGGTGGAGGAGCCAAAGGAGAGTTCTCAAGCCTCAAGAGAGATCTTTGGCCATTCATACCAGATCAAAGCCACAACCATTTGATGATCATCACCATTGAAGCTCCAAATGCTTAAACAAGACCTTGGACAGAGTTGGCTACTAGGCAAGCTATTTGTGTGTGCTCTTTTCCTTGTTCTTGGTTTTGTCCCACGAGGTTTTCCGGAGGAAGGTTTTTAACGAGGCCACAGCTAGCTTACATATCACCTGAGTGCATTCTCGGTCCAAGACTAAGAAGAAGCCATTTCTTCTTACTTTCCTTATTTGAACCATAGTTTATTTTAAGTATGACATTTTCGTAGAAGGAGCATGTTCCTTATATTTGTGTTGCGCAACCTTTAGTTTTTTCAGACTTGATATTTTTATAAAACTTTTCTTTTCAAAGAAAACCTAGTTCTCTCTCTCAAGAAGAACAGCCGCCACCTCCTTGCCTTGTGAGACCAGCTCCTCCACGGCTTGAGGTTCCTTGTGTTGTATCACGAGCCTCCATCTCTCGTGTGGTGCACTTCAGTCCCCCCGGGTTCCATCTCTCACGGTTTCTCTTGGTTGATTAGATCAAACAAAAGAGCCACCTCTTGATCTAGATCGGCTCCAACTCTCTTGCTTGGATCATACAGCCTTTGTCAGCCTAGGCTTGTATCATTGGTATCAGAGCTGAAGTTCCTTCAGCATCAGGTTGTATCTATCTATACTCTTGTTACAACTCGTATTAGTTCTTTGTTTCTAGTTAGTTTGCTTGATTCTTTTGAAAACCCATAAAAAAGTTTTTGTTCTTCTTAGTTCATTCCTAGATCGAATAGATTTGCTAGCTAGATCATTCCTTTCAAAAAAAAAAAAAGATTGCATCAAAACCGTGTTCTTCAAGTTTTCCTTTTTATTCATGCATTAATCATATTTTCCATTGTTCCAAAACCAAAGTTTTCTTTTTTTTCTTTTGAATTGCGGCAACTTGTCTTTTAAAAACTCAAAAAAAAAAAAAATAGAAGTTTTCTTTCCTTTATTTGTCAAGTCTCGTTTATTTAAATTTTTGATCAGAGACTAAGTTATGTCCCTTGTGCAGGTACAATGGGAGAAGCATCCGAGATGGCTACTATGATGTTAGCTCTCAATGCAATGAGGGATGAGATGAGGGAGTTGCGCAAGACCTTGGAGATAGACTCACCCGAGTTGAGCAGAGACCCCATGGTTCAAGCTACCCAAGCTAATGAGAGGTTTCCAACTCAACACCAGCAGTATCAAGTTCCAAACAACCGGCGCCCTGGAGTGCTCTTCAATGATGTTCCCGAGGCTAGCACTAGGAACCAACAGAATGAAGGAGACACTGGTCAGCAACGTAATCCCTATCCTAGAGCAAGAGTTCAGCAAGAAGATTATGAAGAAGAGGCAGAAGAGGAAGAGGATTACTTCCTCCACCTAGAGTGCAACGGAGACCCATCCGTAATCCAAGATATGATGAGGATGACTATGCACCTCAACAGAGAGGGCCTCGCCAGCAACACCACCACCAAGGAGCGGATCTTTTAAAGATGACACCACCACAGTATGCTGGAAAGGTTGATCCTGAAGCTTACCTTGACTGGGAAAAGAGGATGGATCACATCTTCTCTTACTACAACCATCCTGGTCCAAGAGAGTTGCTTTGGCAGTAGCTCAGCTCACGGACAATGCCTTATCCTGGTGGGATAGATTGTGCTCTGATCGTAGGAGAGGGCACTTGAGGCAACTAGACGCCTGGGTAGACATGAAAGATGCTATGAGACTGAGGTTTGTGCCACAACATTACCACCGAGACTTGCATAGGAAGTTCAGAACACTTAAGCAAGGAAGCAAGTCAGTTGAGGAGTACTATGAGGAGTTTGAGAAGTTAAGGAACCGTCTTGATCTCAATGAGGATGAGGAGACGATCATGGCTCAGTTCATAGATGGGTTGCAAGATAGAGTGAGCAGCAAGGTTGAGAGACAAGCTTATGGAGATCTCAAAGACCTATTCCACATAGCCGTGCAAGCTGAGCAACACATCAAGAAGAAGAGCACCAAGGGTAGATCTCAATCCAACTGGAACTCCAACAACAACAGCAACTACAACAAACCAGTAGACAAGGGCAAGGGGGTTGAGGGAGACACTCGCTCAAAGTCTCAAGCTACTGATAACAACAAAGACACCAGGACAGAGCCATCTAAGACTACACCTCTTCAACGTGCTAGAGATATCACTTGTTTCAAGTGTAGAGGCCGAGGACATATGGCTAGAGAGTGTCCGAACCAGAGAGTGATGATGCTCACTGAAGATGGGTATGAATCACATGATGAGAATGCACCTGAGTTACAAGCCGACTATGGAGAGATGCAGTATCCCGACGTGGGAGAGAGCTTGATGATCAGGCGTGTGCTTAGTGTCCAATTGGAACCAGCTGAGACAATCCAAAGAGAAAACATCTTTCATAGTAGGTGTACCATTAAAGGCAAGGTATGTAACCTCATCATTGATGGTGGGTCTTGTACTAATGCCGCGAGTGCTTACATGGTTGATAAGCTTGGCTTAGTCAAGGTCCCTCATCCGCATCCATATAGGCTAAGATGGTTAGATGATAAGGTTGAGCTTCAGATTAAAGAGCAAGTTACTATTCCTTTTAGCATTGGTAAGTATCAGGATGAGGTAGTTTGTGATGTGGTGCCTATGCAAGCTGGTCATGTTTTGTTAGGTAGACCGTGGCAATGGGATAGGGAGACTAGACATGATGGTAGATCAAACATGTATACATTCATGCATAACAAGCATAAGATTAGTCTAGCACCTCTCACTCCTGCTCAAGTTCATGAATTTGCATTTGCAAATGGTTAAGGAGAAGGAAAAATCTGTTAAATCAAATTTCCTAATCCAGCCTAGCCATATAAGAAAGGCAGCTGCTACCAAACACACAATGCTACTAATGATCTTTAAGGAGCTTTTGAGTGCAGGTTCAGGTGAAGTGGAGTATCCACCAGAGATTACCAAGCTTCTAGACCAGTTCAAGGACTTGTTTCCAGAGGAGATTCCACACGGCCTACCACAACTAAGGGGCATTGAACATCAAATAGATTTCATACCAGGAGCTGCTTTGCCAAACAAACCGGCTTATAGAGTAAACCCCGAGGAGGCCAAGGAGTTGGAAAGACAAGTTCAGGACCTATTGGACAAGGGGTACGTGAGGGAGAGTCTAAGTCCTTGTGCGGTTCCTGTCTTACTAGTACCAAAGAAGGATGGGACTTGGAGGATGTGTGTAGACTGCCGAGCAATCAACAACATCACCATCAAGTATAGACACCCCATTCCCCGGCTTGATGACATGCTAGATGAGCTAAGTGGAGCCACCATCTTCTCCAAGATTGACCTTAAGAGTGGGTACCATCAGGTAAGGATGAAAGAAGGTGATGAGTGGAAGACAGCTTTTAAAACAAAGCAAGGTCTCTACGAGTGGCTGGTGATGCCATTTGGACTCACCAATGCTCCTAGTACTTTCATGAGACTCATGAACCACATTCTTAGACCCTACATCAGTAAGTTTGTTGTGGTGTATTTTGATGATATTTTAATTTATAGTACAAACTTACTTGATCATGTGTCACATCTTGAGCAAGTATTAGAAACACTTCGTAAAGAAGGTCTATGCAAACCTCAAGAAGTGCACATTCTGCACTGATAAACTTGTCTTCCTAGGTTTTGTTGTGAGTTCGCAGGGATTACAGGTTGATGAAGAGAAGGTAAGAGCAATCCAAGAATGGCCAGTACCCACAAGCATCAATCAAGTCAGAAGTTTTCATGGGCTAGCCAGTTTCTACAGGCGGTTTGTTCAGGATTTCAGTAGCATAGCAGCACCTCTCACTGCCATTGTTAAGAAGAGTGTTGGGTTCATGTGGGAGAAAGCTCAAGAAGAGGCTTTTCAATCTCTAAAATACCGGCTAACTCATGCACCAGTTCTAGCTCTACCAGACTTTAATAAGACATTTGAAGTGGAGTGTGATGCCTCAGGGATTGGAATTGGAGCAGTGTTACTTCAAGGACGCAAACCAGTGGCCTATTTCAGTGAGAAACTCAATGGAGCTGCTCTTAACTACCCTACATATGACAAGGAGTTATATGCCTTGGTGAGGGCTTTGGAAACATGGCAGCATTATCTACTCTCCAAGGAATTTGTGTGCACACTGATCATGAGACCCTTAAGCATCTAAGAGGGCAAACCAATCTCAAGAGAAGACATGCTCGTTGGCTGGAGTTTATAGAAACCTTTCCATACATCATCAAGTACAAGAAGGGTAAAGAGAACATTGTAGCTGATGCACTCTCCAGGAGACATGCCTTGATCACCACAATGGAAGCTAAGGTGCTAGGATTTGAGTTCATCAAGGAGTTATATGGAGAGGATCCGGATCTTTCTGACACTTACACCAGCTGCACTAAAGGGCCTCACGGGAAGTTCTATTTGCATGAGGGATTCTTGTTTAAAGGCAAGAGACTATGTATTCCTCAGTGTTCTTTGCGAGACCTGATCACTAGAGAGGCTCACGGAGGAGGTCTCATGGGACATTTTGGAGTAGACAAGACACTTGCTGTGGTCAGAGAGCATTTCTATTGGCCGCACCTAAAGAAGACAGTAGAAGCTCATTGTGCAAGATGCGTGGTATGCAAGAAAGCCAAGTCCAGAGTACAACCCCATGGTCTTTACATGCCACTGCCCATTCCCACAGCTCCTTGGGTGGACATATCTATGGACTTTGTACTAGGGCTACCCCTGATTCAACACAAAGACTCAATCTTTGTTGTGGTGGACAGGTTCTCCAAGATGGCACACTTCATACCTTGTGCCAAGGTGAATGATGCATCCCAAGACAGCTGATCTATTCTTCAAAGAAGTGGTTCGCTTACATGGGATTCCAAGAACCATTGTATCAGATAGAGACACCAAGTTCCTCAGCCACTTCTGGAAGACACTATGGAAGAAGCTTGGAACAAAGTTACTCTACTCAACAACTTGTCATCCGCAAACTGATGGGCAGACAGAAGTTGTTAATAGAACTCTCTCCACATTGCTTAGAGCCACCATTGGGAAGAACATGAAGAATTGGGTTGATTGCATTCCCTTCATAGAGTTTGCTTACAACCGGGCTCAGCATTCAGCTACAAAGATGTCACCATTTGAAGTTGCTTATGGGTTCAACCCAAAGACACCTCTCGATCTTACTCCTCTGCCTCCAGCTGAAGTCATTAGTCTAACTGGTGAAGCTAAGGCTGTTTTTGTCAAGGAGTTACACCACAAGGCCCTGGAGAACCTAGAGAAGCGAACTGAGCAGTATGCAAAGCAAGCTAACAAGGGTCGAAAAGAGGTTATATTGAACCAGGAGAGTGGGTTTGGTTACACATGAGACAAGAGAGGTTCCCAAACCAGAGGAGCTCCAAGTTGAAACCAAGAGGCACTGGCCCCTTTCAAGTCCTTGAAAGGATCAACAACAATGCCTACCGTCTTGACCTACCAGGTGAGCTCAATGTATCATCCACTTTCAATGTTACTGATTTGTCTCCTTGTTTTGCAGATGAACCAGTTTTGAGGTCAAAACCTTTTGAAGGGGGAGGGAATGATGAGGACATTGAACCTGACCTTACTGAACCAGACATTCAGGATATGATCAGGAACATAACCAAACCAGATGATGAGCAAGAAGTGTCCATACCAACTGTCTTTAAGGGAGCAATCACTAGACAAAGAGCTAAGATACTTCAACACAAGTTTAATGAGAGCATGATACTTGCTTCTGATCTTGGACAGGTTAAACAAGCTGAGGAGGTTACCAAAGAAGTTATCAAAGGAGATGCCGAGAAGGTGGAGGAGCCAAAGGAGAGTTCTCAAGCCTCAAGAGAGGATCTTTGGCCATTCATACCAGATCAAAGCCACAACCATTTGATGATCATCACCATTGAAGCTCCAAATGCTTAAACAAGACTCTTGGACAGAGTTGGCTACTAGGCAAGCTATTTTGTGTGTGTTCTTTTCCTTGTTCTTGGTTTTGTCCCACGAGGTTTTCCGGAGGAAGGTTTTTAACGAGGCCACAGCTAGCTTACATATCACCTGAGTGCATTCTCGGTCCAAGACTAAGAAGAAGCCATTTCTTCTTACTTTCCTTATTTGAACCATAGTTTATTTTAAGTATGACATTTTCGTAGAAGGAGCATGTTCCTTTATATTTGTGTTGCGCAACTTTAGTTTTTTCAGACTTGATATTTTTTATAAAACTTTTCTTTTCAAAGAAAACCTAGTTCTCTCTCTCAAGAAGAACAGCCGCCACCTCCTTGCCTTGTGAGACCAGCTCCTCCACGGCTTGAGGTTCCTTGTGTTGTATCACGAGCCTTCCATCTCTCGTGTGGTGCACTTCAGTCCCCCCGGGTTCCATCTCTCACGGTTTCTCTTGGTTGATTAGATCAAACAAAAGAGCCACCTCTTCATCTAGATCGGCTCCAACTCTCTTGCTTGGATCATACAGCCTATACAGCCTTGTCAGCCTAGGCTTGTAATCACAAGTCCATTGAGATTGAGAGCCGGTCAAGAGAACTCCACTGCTGATCATCTAAGGGTAACAAGGCTGATCAAAGCAAGCCTAGTGCACCTAGAAACCGAGACATCACTTGCTTAAAGTGCCAAGGTAAAGGACATTATGCAAGAGATTGTCCTAATCAAAGAGTCATGATCCTTAGAGAAGATGGAGGATATGAGACTCAAGAAAGAAGAAGAAGCGGATGCTACTGATGAAGAGATCACTGATTATCCAGATGAGGGAGAGATACTTGTGACGAGAAGAGTACTTAGTGCCATGTTCGAACCAGAAACCATTCAAAGGGAAAACATCTTTCATACAAGATGTGCACCATTGAATCTAAGGTATGTAGCTTGATCATTGATGGTGGTTCATGTACTAATGTTGCTAGCAAGTATTTGGTTGATAAGCTAGGTCTCAAAAACCACGCATCCAAGACCTTATAATTGAAGTGGTTAAATGATGAAACCGAGCTAAAGATTGGTGAGTGGAAGTTTCTTTCAGCATAGGCCGATATGCTGATAAGGTAATTTGTGATGTGGTTCCTATGCAAGCTGGTCCATCTTTTGCTTGGCAGGCCTTGGCAATTTGACAAGGAGACTGTTGAAATAAATAAAGGAATGACCAGAAGAAGAAGCTGCTTGATGATCAAAGGAGAGTTCAACAAGAGAAGCCAATTTGATTCTGTTTTGTACAGACTTTCTCCACAAGCTACACTTGACCTAACCTGACTTGCAAGGCAAGGAATGAGTTGTGGAGACTAATATGGACGTGGGAAACACTTTGAGAAGTCAACAAACATGTTTGAATTTAAATAAGAGAGGCTGTTTGAATTTGAAAAGAAGAAGTCACATGGGTTGCTTTGGAGAAGCAACTGGCCTGTCACTTTCAGTCAAGCAGGCTGTGACAACCTCTCTCCTGTCTCTTTCTACTCTTCCTGGATGAGCCAGACTTGGCTGTATCTCCTTTGGCATCATCTCATTCCCTACAAAATTATTTGTTTATGTTTTCCTGTTTTAATAATTGTTTACTCTTGTGATTGTCTATTTAAAGACTTCACCACCTATTGTAACATTTATCCAGTATCAATACAAGTTTCTCAGTCTAAATTTCGTGGCTCTCTCTCCCTTGCTTGTGTCTAAACAATATTCACAATGTAAGGAGTTTAGAGTTATGGTTTAGAGGCTGCCTTAACTCTTTTCTCTTAAGGCAGCCTAATACTTGTAAAACTCACTCTAAACTCTTCTTCTCTTTTCTAAGCTCTAGATTACTGATTCTAAATCCTTTTCATCTTAAGTACACAAACTCAAAAGTGTGTGTTACTGCAGAAGGATAGATTCAAACTAGAGATTGTTTGCCACACATAACCAGTTTACTGTCTAGGATCTTGGTTATAGTGTAGGCTGTTTAGGAGGATTCAACCACCAGTTGGTTGTCTCTTCCATTGTAGAGGTGAGTTCCTGTTGTATGGTTGAAGGGATTCAGTTACAAATTAACTGAATACTCTCTTGACATGAGACAAACACTCATGAATTCCAACATGGTATCAAGAGCATGGTTGCTCTCTTGGGCTGAACTCACTCTGTTCTACTTCATCCTGAAGCTCTCTCTCTCTCTCTTTGAAATTGTTTTTGATGAGCTGTGTGGCTAGGATTCAAAACATGAGCAGTAGAGAGGTTAGATGAAGTATGTTTTTCAAAATTCAGGATGCAATCTTTAAATGTTTTTTTTTAAATCAATGACTCTCCCCTTGATCTCCTCATTATTTAAGGTTTGGATGAAGACTGAAAAATGTTCTTACCAGCCTGAGGGAGGGAGAAAAGATTATTCTTGCATCTTGAAATCACTTTAAAAAAAATTCTGAAAAATGTTTTTGAACAGATTCTTGAGTAATCTGATTCTGAAAAATGTTTTAAAAAATATTTGACCAGTGGACAAACTGTTTTGATCCATTGGTGTCTTTGTTGTGTGAGCCATAGAAAACACTTGTTTATGTGTTATTCTGATGGTTCTCTTGTTGCAAGCCCTGGAAAACATCAGTTCATGAGTTATTCCAGTGGTACTTTTCTAAGATCAGTGAGCAAATTAATTGTCAATGGTCCATTGGGTTTCAGCTACTAAAGCACCAAACTCATGAGGAGTATTGGTTGCTCCTGGCTGTTAATGCTTCTGCAAAACTCAAGAAAACAGAGCAAAACTCTGTCCATTAGAACTCTTGAGCAAACTCTCTTTCTCTCTTTTCTAACTCTCTTGATTCTCAGGTTACATATTCTCCATCATTCTCCCATTCTCTGGCTACTAATACTATGGTTACATCATTCTCCACACTCTACTTATTCTCTGGTTACTTAATTCTCTATTCTCACAATCTTGTTTTAGAAACTGCCTAAGGTTGTTAAACTGTTGAAGTTAAGATGTCTTAAAAGAATTATCTTGCTTCTGCCCTTAGGAAAATAAATTCTCTTGTTGCCTGAATGCTTAGTCTTGTTGATTATGATTCAGAGAGTGTTGCTAGGATAGAATCATAAGATATCTGTCCATTGCTTTATTTAAATGTGTGTTTATTAAAGATCAGACTTGGTGAAAACAATGTTCTGGTCTCTTGTTGTCTACTGATGCTTGTCTTAGTGTTGGTTTGACAGATTGCCCATGTTGATCAGAGCCTGCACAAGATGCATATTCCTGACCATGGAGAAATAATTTATGAGTAGACCAGGAGGCTTAAAAGCTCATATCAAGCTTGTCTCCTCCCCTATACTCGGATTCAAGCTTGAGGGGGGCTGTAAATGAGCTTCCATGGCCTGTCTAGAAGCCACTACAAGAAGAATTCAACAAGGACAGCAACAACTTGGTGTTAGAACAGATGGCCATCAGAGACTACTTGACAAGAAGATCAGGTGGAGAGTCAAGCTGATTGGAATGCTATGAGATCAGCCCAGGCATGGAGTTAGAACAGTTACCTTCTGGTTGGGAAGCTATGGATCAGCTTCTATATGAAGTTAGAACAGTTACCTTCAGTTGGGAAGCTATGAATCAGCCCATAGCATGTGTGCTTGTACCTGGTTGATGAAGCTTGTGGGTCTCAAGGCATTGGTTATCAGCATTGGCTCTCATCTTCCAAGCTTGACCACATAATCTCATTCTCAGGTCAAGCTTGAGGAGGGGTGTTAATATGAGAAGCCAATGTCCATTCTTCTTATGCAAGGGAAGTACCTAAAACTATAACTTTTCTGTTTTGAATAGGTTTGCCCCTTGAGAAATTGATGCATGTGTTTGTGCATTGTATGAATCAGGTACTTGGAGCTCATGAACAGAGTCTGGTCGTGGATCAAACCCTTTGATGATGGCAGGAGGTCAGAAGAGGGGGAGACAAAAGAACCAGCCACATGAAGAGTTTCCAAGCAGTTTTGAGTGTGAAGCAAGGAAGGCATTGGTGCCTGCTTGCCATTGAAGAAAGGCCATGATCCAGAGTTTATGAGTCCTCAATATGATCATAAGGCTCATAAACTCACTGGCCAATCCCTAGGCTGAGGGTAGTTGCACTCTTTTTCCCTAAGTGATGGTTTTATCCCATGAGGTTTCCACACTTAGGTTTTTAATGAGGCAAGTACTCTTAGTTCCAAGCTTGCCCAAGGATCTCCTATGGTCAAGCTTGAGGGGGGGTGTTGAAATAAATAAAGGAATGACACAGAAGAAGAAGCTGCTTGATGATCAAAGGAGAGTTCAACAAGAGAAGCCAATTTGATTCTGTTTGTACAGACTTTCTCCACAAGCTACCACTTGACCTAACCTGACTTGCAAGGCAAGGAATGAGTTGTGGAGACTAAATATGGACGTGGGAAACACTTTGAGAAGTCAACAAACATGTTTTGAATTTAAATAAGAGAGGCTGGTTTGAATTTGAAAGAAGAAGTCACATGGGTTGCTTTGGAGAAGCAACTGGCCTGTCACTTTCAGTCAAGCAGGCTGTGACAACCTCTCTCCTGTCTCTTTCTACTCTTCCTGGATGAGCCAGACCTTGGCTGTATCTCCTTTGGCATCATCTCATTCCCTACAAATTATTTGTTTATGTTTTCCTGTTAATAATTGTTTACTCTTGTGATTGTCTATTTAAAGACTTCACCACCCTATTGTAACATTTATCCAGTATCAATACAAGTTCTCAGTCTAAATTTCGTGGCTCTCTCTCCCTTGCTTGTGTCTAAACAATATTCACAATGTAAGGAGTTTTAGAGTTATGGGTTAGAGGCTGCCTTAACTCTCTTTCTCTTAAGGCAGCCTAATACTTGTAAAACTCACTCTAAACTCTTCTTCTTCTTTTCTTAAGCTCTAGATTACTGATTCTAAATCCTTTTCATCTTAAGTACACAAACTCAAAGTGTTGTGTTACTGCAGAAGGATAGATTCAAACTAGAGATTGTTTGCCACACATAACCAGTTTACTGTCTAGGATCTTGGTTATAGTGTAGGCTGTTTAGGAGGATTCAACCACCAGTTGGTTGTCCTCTTCCATTGTAGAGGTGAGTTCCTGTTGTATGGTTTGAAGGATTCAGTACAAATTAACTGAATTACTCTCTTGACATGAGACAAACACTCATGAATTCCAACAGAGACCATACACAATGGACGCACCAACTACTATAGTTTCACTCACAACAACCGCAAGCACAACCTAGCTCCTTTAACTCCACAACAAGTCTTTGACTTGCAAAAGGATATGAGCAAAGGAAACAAGGTAAGTAAGACTAATCTCTATATTAGTCCATCTAAAGTTTTGAAATCTTTAGAGAACAAAACACAGGTGCTACTAATGATCTTTAAGGAAGGTGTTTTGACAGATTATAAAGATCAAGAACTCCCACCAGAAGTTGTGCAACTACTTGAGAAGTTCCCTGATATCTTTCCAGAAGATATTCTTGCTGGCTTACCACCAATAAGAGGGATAGAACACCAGATTGATCTAGTACCAGAAGCTCCATTGCCGAACCGACCAGCCTATAGAGTCAATCCGGAGGAAGCCAAAGAATTGGAGAGACAAGTGCAAGACTTGATGGACAAGGGATACATAAGAGAAAGCCTAAGTCCTTGTGCAGTTCCAGTTCTTCTAGTGCCAAAGAAAGATGGGACTTGGAGGATGTGTGTTGATTGCCGAGCCATAAACAACATCACCATCAAGTATAGACACCCAATCCCACGACTAGATGACATGCTAGATGAACTCAGTGGTGCCACTATCTTCTCAAAGATAGATTTGAAGAGTGGTTATCACCAGGTAAGAATGAAAGAAGGAGATGAGTGGAAGACTGCTTTCAAGACCAAGAGAGGTCTCTATGAATGGCTAGTCATGGCATTTGGTCTTACCAACGCTCCAAGCACTTTCATGCGCCTCATGAACCATGTTCTAAGGGAGTAACATCTGTAAGTTTGTAGTTGTATACTTTGATGATATCTTAGTCTATAGCAAAACAGCTTAGAAGATCATCTTATTCATCTTGAAAAGGTTTTGGAGACCTTGCGCCAAGAGCATCTTTATGCTAATCTCAAGAAATGTACCTTTTGCACTGATCAACTAGTTTTCCTAGGCTTTGTTGTTAGTTCACAGGGTCTAAAGGTGGATGAAGAGAAGATCAAAGCAGTACAAGAGTGGCCCACGCCAACTACAATAGGTCATGTGAGGAGTTTCCATGGACTAGCAAGCTTCTATAGAAGATTTGTCCGAGACTTCAGCACCATAGCAGCCCCATTAACTCAGTAATCAAGAAAGATGTGGCTTTCAAATGGGGAAGTGAACAGGATGAGGCCTTTCAAAACCTCAAAGATAGTTTAACTAATGCTCCTGTTTTAGTCTTACCTGATTTTAACAAAACTTTGAGATTGAATGTGATGCATCAGGGACAGGTATTCGAGCAGTGTTGACTCAAGGAGGAAAGCCAGTAGCATTCTTCAGTGAGAAGTTACATGGAGCTACACTCAACTATCCTACCTATGATAAAGAGTTATATGCACTAGTGAGGTCATTGGAGACTTGGCAGCACTATCTACTCTCTAAGGAGTTTGTGATCCACACTGACCACAAGAGACACTCAAGTAATTGAGAGGACAAACTACCCTGAAGAAGAGGCACGCAAGGTGGCTAGAGTTTGTGGAATCTTTTCCTTATATCATCAAGTACAAGAAAGGAAAGGAGAACATTGTAGCTGATGCTTTGTCAAGAAGGCATGCGCTTATATCTTTGATGGAAGCCAAGGTAATGGGCTTTGAACACATCAAAGAGCAGTACCAAGAAGATCCAGACTTTGGAGACATCTACAAGCAATGCAAGCAAGCAGCATTTGGATCTTTCTATCAGCATGATGAGTTTCTATTTAAAGATAAGAGGTTGTGTATCCCACAAGGTTCCATGCGAGACTTGATCTTGAGAGAAGCACATGGTGGTGGGCTTATGGGACACTTTGGACGTGACAAAACCTTGAGTATAGTGGCAGAACACTTCTATTGGCCACACTTGAGAAGAGATGTTTGAGAAGCTATGCGCAAGATGCATTGTTTGTCTCAAAGCTAAATCCAGGTTACATCCTCATGGTCTTTACATTCCTTTACCTATTCCTGACCTACCTTGGGTAGATATTTCCATGGATTTTGTTTTAGGTTTGCCAAAGATCAGGAACAAGGACTCCATCTTTGTTGTGGTAGACAGGTTTTCTAAGATGGCTCATTTATTCCTTGCAATAAGACTAATGATGCTACTCAAACTGCTGATTTATTCTTTAAGGAAGTGGTTAAGCTTCATGGTATTCCTAGAACTATTGTTTCTGACAGGGACACAAAGTTCTTGAGCCACTTTTGGAGGACCATTTGGAGGAAGTTAGGTACCAAGCTCTTGTTCTCTACCACTTGCCATCCTCAAACTGATGGACAAACTGAGGTTGTTAACCGCACTCTATCCACTCTCTTGAGAGCCACGGTTGGTAAGAACTTGAGGAATTGGCTTGATTGTTTACCTTTCATTGAATTTGCTTATAATAGAGTTCCTCATTCAGCTACTAAACTTTCACCTTTTGAGATTGTGTGATGGTCTTAAGCCAATGACTCCTTTAGATCTCTCTCCTATTCTACCACAAAAGGATCAAATGGTGAGTACTGATGGTGAGACTAAGGCTGAACTTATGAAGAAAATCCACCAGAAGGTTAAAGAGAACCTAGAGAAGCAAAATGAGCACAACAAGAAGCAAGGTGACAAGGGAAGAAAGGAGGTTTCATTTGAACCAGGAGATTGGGTTTGGTTACATATGAGGTCCGAGAGGTTTCCAAAGCAGAGGAAGTCCAAGCTCGCACCAAGAGGAGATGGCCCATTCAAAGTCTTGAAGAAGATCAATGACAATGCCTATCAATTGGAGCTGCCGGTTGAGTTTAATGTTTCTTCTACTTTCAATGTGTCAGATTTATCTTACTTTCATGCAGATGAAACTGTTCTGAGGTCAGAACCTTCTCAAGAGGGAGAGAATGATGAGGACATAGAACCAGACATCAACATCCCCACACTTAGACAAGCTCCAAGGACAAGATCAGGAACTAGAGGTGTTGCTGCTAGCTTTAACAAAGCCATAGAAGTTCTTCTCATCAAGAGCAACATCAACACCAAGCTAGAAGCCATCACAAACCGCATGGATCAATTCACTATAACCGGAGGAGAAGCAAATAAAGAAGAAACTTATGTTATACAAGTTGGTCCAAGAGGAGATGATAACATATGGTCCATTCTTCCTTGCAAGAAAATGGTTTCCTTATTTACCATCTCCCCTAAGTGATACGGTGAGTTTTGAAGAAGGAAGAGCAAAGCCTCAAACGACAACACTTTGAACAAGATCAAGTTTGGCTCCTCTCCAACGGCTACTTCTTTCAAACCCATTCCGCATCAAAGGTAAGTATGGTAAGTTCATTTACATTTTATTTATATCCTATGGTTATCATGCAGGGTCTTGTTTGCATTTTATTTCATTTCTTTGAGTCAGGCATTGTTTAGCCTATGCTTTCTTAGGTCCAAGTATCGAGTCTTTGTATTGCTTTGTTTCAAGACCCCTAGAAGGGCACAACTGCATTGGCGAGTATATTGTGAGAATTGAGAGAATATGATGTGAGAATGATGAAGTAACAGAGTATGAGAGAGTTAAGAGTAAGAGAATGGCGAGAGTATAGGAGAATCAAGGAGAATGTTGCTGAAGAGTAAAAGAGTAACCAGAGAGAATTAGACTTAGAACTGAGTTTTACTGAAGTGAGAGAACTCCTCTCCTTAAGCAATTTCGTGATACAAGAAGGCATTATATAGCCAAACACACACAGCAACCCTAATCAATAAAATAACAATCTCTTAAACTATTATTATCCTAGGGAAACAATAAACTATTATTTCTGGAAGAAGACAAGGGACAGAGATGCAGCAGACTGGTGGAGATGTTGACAGGTCCTAACAGCTCTTTGCCTCACATGTGATCACATTTTGAATTCAAACCATTGCTTGGCGCCAACTCTTCTATCACTCTCTGAATTATTTTCGACAGGAACTCCTGACTTTGCACCATCTTGATCATTGCCCTGATAATGCACATTCTTGATCTTGATACTGATCTTGCACATTTCCCTCTTGGTGATTCAGAGCATGATCCGGATACTGTTTGATTCATGATCTTCCTTGTGCATACTTTGGGCATTATTTCTTTTGCACCAACTTTGCACAAGTCGTCTTGATCACTCTCAGCTACTGCTTCTTCCTTCTTCATTCCAACACTCCCCCTCAAGCTTGACCATAGGAGATCCTTGGGCAAGCTTGGAACTATGAAGAAGCTCCCTCATTAAAAACCTTGCAAAGAAAACCTCATGGGATAAAACTTTGCAAGGGAAAAGAGTAGAGTTCAACACAGCTTGGGGATTGGCCAGTGAGTCTAAGGAACTCAGATAACTCATGGTGGAGTCCTTAGACTCTGGATCATGGCCTGACTTGTGCTGCAAGGATGAACTCCATAACTTGCACACACCAACATCTCGGAACTCTTCTTTAGGCCGGTTGTGTCTCCCCCTCTCTTCTGACTACTCGCCATCTTGAAAGGGCTTAGGGACCACCAGCTTCTACTTCAGAGAGCTCCACTAAGGTACCTGATACATTATCCCAAGGTGCATCAGTTCTTAAGGCAAAGCATCCAATCACAACAAGCTCAATAACATTTCAAGTGTAAGAACAATCATAAATGTATTGAGATGAGTTTAAGGTGCTTCCCTTTCATCAGTATGGTGGGGAGTGAACTCCACTTGAATCCCCACTTGGTAAAGTAACACTTAGATCATGGAAGCTCAATCTCATGCTTGGGACAGTGAGTGCCTTGAGTCTTCTTTGATCTAGTTTATGATGCAAGAGTGAACTCCACAACTTGCCAATGGCTTGTGGCGGTTGGATCTTCAGGATTGCTCTCTTCATTACCCCTCCTCAAGCTTGATCCAGAGAGTATAGGGATGGACCAAGCTTGGAAGTGAGCAAGACTTAGCTAGAACCAGGAGCGCATCACCCCAACAGCTGCGCTTAAGTCAACCAGTTCCTCCTCCTCTTATCTCCTATCCACTGCCTAAAACAACTCTTCCTTGTGTGTCTCTTGGAACCAGGAGCTCAACACCCAAACAGGCTGCGCTTAATTCAACCGGTTCTACACACAAGTTGTCTCTCCATGGTCAGGAATATACACCAAGTGTAGGCTCTGAACACATGGGCTAAGACTTCTTCATTGTATTGATTTGATGATGGGCAGAGATCACCTCTTGTGTACCTGAAACATCACTTAAACTCCAACAAGAATCAGTCCACACACACTAGGATCAAACCTTGATACCACATCAAGTCTGATCCCAATGTTTAAAAACAAATGCAATGGACAGAAGCTAAACACACATTTAGAACAAATCCATGCACGCCAACTTCTCTAAATGCACAAGAATGATAACTCATCAACACATGACATTTAGGCAATTTAAAAGAAAACTTTGAACAGCCACAGAGACTAGACAACTCATCTAATCACCTTAAACAGAACATGAATGCACTACAAGCCAGGAAACTCTCCTAGAACTCTAGCAATGCAACAACACAATAACAGAGGCTAAACAACTCGCCTAGCACACAAGACACAATTTAAATAAATTCAACAAGCTCAAATTAAGTTCAGGAGGTTAGCTTACAACTCAAGGAACCTGAGCTAGTTCCTTGTACCTCCATGGACTTGGTTCATCTGAACTTGGCAGGCTTGAGGTGTGGGTTAAGATCCCAACACTTCACCTTGATGTGCCCTTCACGCTGACAGTGCTCACACTTGAGTCCACCTTCCTCTGACTTCTTGTACTTGGCGGATGCTTGGTTTGAAAGTGAAAGAGACTCCTTTCCTCCAAACAAGCCGTGTGAGCCAAACTCCTTTTGGACTTGAGAGCACACTTCATTCAGAGTGGGAAGCTTCTCTGACCTCAATATGTGCTTAATGAGGTCAGTGTACATTGGGCTGAGGGTAAGAAGAAGCCCAAACACCTTGTCTTGCTCTCTTCTTTCAAGGATGATGGTTGGATCTGTTGTAGAAGGCCTCAATGACTCAAGCTCACCCCACAGAGAATTAAACTTGCCAAAATGGTCAGTAAATTCCATCTCCTCCTGAGATAGGTTATTTACAGTCTTCTTGAGCTCATACACTCTTGTGAGGTTGGATGAGTGGCCATACACCTTGTAGAGTGTCTCCCAAAGCTCCTTAGAACTCTCACAGTATGCATAAGATTCCAAAATAGGATCTGAGAGAGAGCTTTGGAGAACAGACAAGACCAGGAGGTCTTCTTGCTTCCATTTGCTGCCGGTTTGCTTTGGAGCTTCTTGTACACAGTGCTCCCACAAACCACGCCCTCCAAGTGCTGTCTTCATCAGCCTGGACCAGTGAAGGTAATTTGACCCCTTTAACACCACAGAAACCGCCATGCTTCTTGGTTTCTCCATGAAGAGTTTTGGACCAGTGGATAATAGATGGCACCCACTGGTTTTGCAAGAACAGAGCTTGAAACTGGACTTTGATGAGGCTTGCTGGACTGAGCTGAAGCCTTCCTGAGTTCCAGAAACTAAAGTTCTCCTTTATCTTAAGTTCTGGTGAGTCTATTCCCTCCTGGAACAGCTTTAGACCAGAAGATACAAGGATGAACAGAAACAGAGTTTTAGAGAAAATATGAAAAAGGAATGTTTTGCGGAAGCTTTATAGGTTCTCAAGAGCTTGGAGCTCTGATACCATGTGAGAATTGAGAGAATATGATGTGAGAATGATGAAGTAACAGAGTATGAGAGAGTTTAAGAGTAAGAGAATGGCGAGAGTATAGGAGAATCAAGGAGAATGTTGCTGAAGAGTAAAGAGTAACCAGAGAGAATTAGACTTAGAACTGAGTTTACTGAAGTGAGAGAACTCCTCTCCTTAAGCAATTTCGTGATACAAGAAGGCATTATATAGCCAAACACACACAGCAACCCTAATCAATAAAATAACAATCTCTTAAACTATTATTATCCTAGGGAAACAATAAACTATTATTTCTGGAAGAAGACAAGGGACAGAGATGCAGCAGACTGGTGGAGATGTTGACAGGTCCTAACAGCTCTTTGCCTCACATGTGATCACATTTTGAATTCAAACCATTGCTTGGCGCCAACTCTTCTATCACTCTCTGAATTATTTTCGACAGGAACTCCCTGACTTTGCACCATCTTGATCATTGCCCTGATAATGCACATTCTTGATCTTGATACTGATCTTGCACATTTCCCTCTTGGTGATTCAGAGCATGATCCGGATACTGTTTGATTCATGATCTTCCTTGTGCATACTTTGGGCATTATTTCTTTTGCACCAACTTTGCACAAGTCGTCTTGATCACTCTCAGCCACTGCTTCTTCCTTCTTCATTCCAACACTCCCCCTCAAGCTTGACCATAGGAGATCCTTGGGCAAGCTTGGAACTATGAAGAAGCTCCCTCATTAAAAACCTTGCAAAGAAAACCTCATGGGATAAAACTTTGCAAGGGAAAAAGAGTAGAGTTCAACACAGCTTGGGGATTGGCCAGTGAGTCTAAGGAACTCAGATAACTCATGGTGGAGTCCTTAGACTCTGGATCATGGCCTGACTTGTGCTGCAAGGATGAACTCCATAACTTGCACACACCAACATCTCGGAACTCTTCTTTAGGCCGGTTGTGTCTCCCCCTCTCTTCTGACTACTCGCCATCTTGAAAGGGCTTAGGGACCACCAGCTTCTACTTCAGAGAGCTCCACTAAGGTACCTGATACATTATCCCAAAGGTGCATCAGTTCTTAAGGCAAAGCATCCAATCACAACAAGCTCAATAACATTTCAAGTGTAAGAACAATCATAAATGTATTGAGATCAGTTTGCCCCTAGCAACTACTAAGCCTTTTGAGAGTTTGTGAGAAGCATTCTTGAGAGCAAATCGTGTTATATCAAGTTCCTCATCATAGAACTTGTGGTTACACCTCGATCCATCCTTTGGTTGTGTGAATCAATCAAAACCTCACCATATCAACCATCTCTTTGTCTTTGTTGAGTTGTTTATTCGAACAAGCAACTTAGATCCATATCCACATCTATTCCATTGCCATCCATTGAATCATCAAGTTTGTTATACGACCAAGTGGTGTTTCTCATCTCCATTGGTGTCTTTGCGAGTCTCAATACAACCGGATCCATCATTCAAACCATCCTCTACATCAGATCCTTCCATCTCACTCCTCTTCATTATCAACCGGTTCATTGATCCTCACCCCTATCCAACCAGCTTGAGCAAGGCCCTCTTTGTGCCTATATCATGGATGAAAAGTTTGATTGATGCACAAGAACTATAATAGGAAAGCACAAAACAATCAATCGAACTAACACTTTTTCTTTTGATTTTCTTTTGTGAAATACGAATCAAACAAAGCAAAAACTCTTCTCTTTTCTTTTTCGATTTATGAACTAAGAACACAAAGAACAACAATGGTGAAACACAAGAACTAAGCAAAAATAAATTTTTATGGTTTTTTTTTCCTTTAATAAAACCAAACGATCTATCTAAAGGGGAAAAGAAACAACCTGATTTGGAGCGTTTAAGCTCTGATACCAAAATGATATAGGCACCAAATGGAACCTTCTCAAACTGGTTGGATAGATGATAGATTCAATGGACCGGCTGGTGATGAGATGATTTGAAATGGAAGGCCTTGATGATAGAGATGAGTAGATTGATGGATCCGGATGTATTGAGTCTTGAAAGATCAATGGTGGATGGAAAGCAACACTTGGTCGTATAACCAACTTGATACTTCAAGGGGATGGAGATGGAATAGATATGGATATGGATCTAAGTTGCTTGTTCGAATAAACAACTCAACAAAGACAAAGAGATGGACTGATGGGGTGAGGTTTTGATTGATTCACACAACCAAAGAATGGATCAAAGTGTAACCACAAGTTCTATGATGAGGAACTTGATAAAACACGATTTGCTCTCAAGAATGCTTCTCACAAACTCTCAAAAGACTTAGTATTTGCTAGGGGGCAAACTGACTCATATATTTCATAAAGGTTCAAAGATACATGACTGCTTATAAGGGACTTATATAGTGTCCGATGCAGTTGTGCCCTTCTAGGGGTCTTGAAGCAAAAACAATACAAAGACTCGATCTAGGACTTAAGAAAGCATAGGCTAAACAATGCCTGACTAAACGAATTGAAATAAAATGTCACAAGACCCTGCAAGATAGACCATAAGATACAAATGATATTATGAATGGACTTACCTTACTTACCTTAGGGGCGGATAAGACTTGAAAGAAGTAGCCATTGGAGAGGAGCGTGTCTTTGATTCTTGCAAAGTGTTGTCATTTGAACTTGGCTCTCCTCTTCTCAATACTCACCGTATCACTTAGGGGAGATGGTAAATAAGGAAACCATTTCCTTGCAAGGAAGAATGGACCATATGTTATCATCTCCTCTTGGACCAACTTGTATAACACAAGCTTCTTCTTCATTTGATTTGTCTCCGGTTATAGTGAACTGATCCATGCGGCTTGTGATGTCTTCTAGCTTGTTACTGATGTTGCTCTTGATTAGAAGGACTTCTATGGCTTTGTTGAAGCTTGCTACAACACCTTTAGTTCCTGATCTTGTTCTTGGCGCTTGTCTAAGTGTGGGGATGTTGATATCTGGTTCTATGTCCTCATCAATAGGAGTTGTGAGTAAGAAGATATCCCACTTTCTATCCAGATGATTCCAGATTAGCCTGTTCGGACATATGGCAATATCTTCATGATTCTTATCAAACCAGGATGAACCACGATCTAAGAAGCTTTATTTGGAACCACTAATCAGTGGAGAATAACCAGGAAGTTGAATAAATCTCATAGGAGTTGTGAGTAAGAAGATATCCCACTTTCTATCCAGATGATTCCAGATTAGCATGTTCGGACATATGTCAATATCTTCATGATTCTTATCAAACCAGGATGAACCAATATATAGAAGCTTGATTGGGAACCACTAATCAGTGGAGAATAACCAGGAAGTTGAATAAATCTCACAGGAGTTGTGAGCAAGAAGATATCCCACCTTCTATCCAGATGATTCCAGATTAGCCTGTTCGGACATATGCCATTATCTTCATGATTCTTATCAAACCAGGATGAACCACGATCTAAGAAGCTTTATTTGGAACCACTAATCAGTGGAGAATAACCAGGAAGTTGAATAAATCTCATAAGTGTTGTGAGCAAGAAGATATCCCACCTTCTATCCAGATGATTCCAGATTAGCCTGTTCGGACATATGCCTTATCTTCATGGTTCTTATTAAACCAGGATGAACCACGATCTAAGAAGCTTTATTTGGAACCACTAATCAGTGGAGGATAACCAGGAAGTTGAATAAATCTCATAGTAGTTGTTAGTAAGAAGATATCCCACTTTCTATCCAGATGATTCCAGATTAGCATGTTCGAACATATGGCAATATCTGTTGACATGAAGCAATAAATGGATGAGTATGCGCATGAGAATACAATCAGAAGCAAGAAGAAGTCTAGGGCGATCAGATGAAGCAAAGAATCACCTTGCCTTGAGATGCAAGTCTATCCGTACAAGTCTAACCTATCTTGGAGTGCAAGATATGAGAAGAGTCTGATTTAAATGAAGCAATGCACAAGGAAACCAAGTGTAATCGACAAAGGGAAGAAGGGAAGAGTTTAGTAGCAAGGTCACGGGTCTACTTAAGGATTCTGAGCTTCTCCCAAACCGTTAGGAGCTGTCATTATCAGCCTGATCGATCTGCACATATCAGTCCAAGAGTAGATTAGTTTAGTATTTCTGTGGGATTCTTTGTTTACTATTTCCCTAGATATTTTTAGCTCTTTTGTCTCTCTTTATATACTCATGTATCACAAACCAAATCAAGTATGGAATATAATTTCCTCATTTCTTTTTACTCTTGCTCAACTCTCTCTCCCTCTCTCTCTCTCTCTCTCTCTCGGATCTTGGTCTTCTTTCTCTTTGATTCTCTATTCTCACAAGTATTACTCTCTTAATTCACACAATTTATCATGGTATCAGAGCATCAAAGCTCTTGAAACCTATTCTCACTTCCGCAAATTCTCTGTTTTAGTTTTAAATCTTTGTTTCCAAACATTCTCTCTCCTGTTCTTGATTTGTTCTTGGCGGTTTGAAGAGAAATAGAAGACAACAACAACACAACAAGCATCTCAACATACCTGTGACCTTAAAAGGGTTAATTACCTCTTTTGGGCCAGGATGGTGAGAGAGCTCTTGGTGGAAGAGGTTTATGGAAGTATGCTATAACAGAAGCAGCTCCAAAACAAACCATCCAAGGCAAAGATGGGAAAGAAGAGGAGGTGGTAGCTGATGAAGAAAATGGAGTCAAGAAGACCTCATGGTGCTCTCAGCTCTCCTCAGCTCTCTTGAACCAGCATAATGGAGTCTTACTCATACTGTGAGACTACCAAGCAGCTGTGGGATACTCTCTACAAGGTCTATGGAAATGTCTCCAACCTAACTAGAGTGTTTGAAGTAAAAAAGAGCCATTGCGCCCTCAACCAAGGAGATGGAGAGTTTCAACCTCACTTTGGCAAGTTCAGGTCTCTTTGGGCAGAGATGGAGATACTAAGGTCACACACAACTGATCCTACCACTCTCTTAACCAGGCGTGAAGAGGATAAGTGTTTGGACTGCTGCTCACTCTCAGCCCATCTTATGGTAGCTTGATTAAGCACATCTTGAGATCTGACAAGCTCCCTGACCTGGATGAAGTATGTGCTCAAATCCAGAAGGAGGAAGGATCAGTGGGCTTATTTGGTAACAAAGGAGACCTAACATGGCACACCAAGCTGAAGAGCGCTGGCCAACAAGGCTTACAAGCAAGAGGAGAAGAAAGCCTTGATCTGTGACCATTGCAAGAAAAGAGGTACCTAAAGGACAAGTGCTGGCTTCTCCATCCTCACTTGAAGCCAAACAAGTTCAGAGAGACTCGCCCCCAGCACCAGGATGCAAGAGCCAATCTCACAACTGAGGGAGCAGAGCCAACCACACCACACCCTATGGGAGCAAGCAGCAGTGGCGTGGGGAGTGCCATGACCTCTGCATCAGTGTATGCTACACCAAGGGCCAACCTAGATGAGATCATCACAAAGTCTGACTTAAGTGCTCTCATCAAGGCCTTAAAAGAATCTGGTATACCTAAAACTCTTGGTACTTCTCTTAGTGCATCTCACATTGTTGGTAGTTCTATGAGTGTTTTTAAAACTGCTAAACCTCTAATTATTGATTCTGGTGCCTCACACCATATGATTAGTGATTTAAGCTTGATTAAAAACATTGAACCTGCCTTAGGAAATGTGATGATAGCCAATGGAGATAAAATTCCAATAGAAGGAGTAGGTGATCTCAAACTGTTTGACAAAGTGTCTAAAGCTTTTTATATGCCCACATTTGCATCTAACTTGCTGTCGGTTAAAAGAGTGACTAATGATTTGAATTGTCAAGTTACTTTCAGGCCTAACAGTGTGTATTTTTCAGGATATTGATTCTAGTAAGTTGCTTGGCAAAGGTGTTACCAAGGGAGACTTATACTTGCTTGAGGACACAAGACCAGCTTCTGATTTATCTTGCTATTTTAATTCTGTTTCTGAATTCCCTAAAGATGTAAATGGCATGCTAGATTAGGACATCCTCATTCTCATGCTTTGAACATCCTGTTGCCTAGTATTTCTTTTAAAAGTGATTGTGAGGCTTGTATATTAGGAAAACATTGTAGAAATGTGTTTCCTAAATCAATGACCATCTATGATAATTGCTTTGATTTAATTCATTCTGATGTATGGACTGCCCCATGTGCATCTAGAGAACAGCATAAGTACTTTGTGACTTTTATAGATGAAAAGTCTAAGTATACTTGGATCACTCTGCTGCAATCAAAAGATAGGGTGCTAGAAGCCTTTAAAAATTTTCAGAATTATGTCACTAACCATTTCAATGTCAAGATTAAAATTCTTAGATTCAGATAATGGTGGTGAATACACTAGCACAGCCTTCAAACAACACTTAGCTTCTCACGGAATCATACATCAAACCAGTTGTCCTTACACACCTCAACAAAATGGTGTGGTAGAAAGAAAGAATAGACACTTGATGGAAGTGGCCAGGAGCATGATGTTTCACTCCAATGTGCCTAAGAGGTTTTGGGGAGATGCAGTGGTTACTGCTGCCTATCTTATCAACCGCACGCCAACAAGAGTTCTTCACAATGCCACTCCATATGAGGTATTGAACAAAACTAAATCATCCATAGATCACTTGCGTGTGTTGGGGTGTGTGTGTTTTGTTTTGATTCCAGGAGAGCTTAGAAACAAGCTGGAGGCCAAGAGTAGAAAGGCAATGTTCATTGGGTATTCAACTCACCAGAAGGGTTACAAATGTTATGTACCAGAGACTAGAAAAGTTCTGGTATCAAGGGATGTTAAGTTCATAGAATCAACAGGCTACTATGATGAGAAGAGTTGGGATGAACTCAAGGATCTTTCTCAATCAGCCACTGATAGAGCTAACAATCTGAGGATCATTATGGAGAGACTTGGTATCAGTCTACCAAAGGAACCAGAAAAGGTCAGGGAGACATCCACTCGGGCTGCTGAAGAAGTAGTAGAAGAAGTTGGAGTATCTCATCCTGATCATGAAGGGGGCCATGGAGATGATCAATCTGCGCAAGCTCAGCCTGAAGAGAACTCAGGAGAATCTCATGATCAAGATGAGATGGGATCACAACCACAAGCAGCCACTGAAACTCATGAGGAACCAAGTGACAACAATCAAGCTGATCAGATACAACCCTTGAGAAGGAGTACAAGGAACAGGAGACCAGCCTCAGATTGGATCAACACAAGGGTTTACTTCAATGCCAAAGCCGTGGCACATCCCATTAGTGCAGTATGCTCACTAACTCACTATCCAGCAGAGCATCAAGCTTTCATCACTGAATTGGATCAAGAATGGATCCCAAAGACATATGAGGAAGCTATGCAAGATGAGGAGTGGGGAGCATCTGTTGGAGAAGAGATGGGAGCTATGGAAAAGAATGAAACATACTTTGAAAGTGAGCTTCCCAAAGGGAAGAAAGCAGTGACAAGCCGACTTCTCTTCACAATCAAGTATGGAGCCAATGGAAAGCCAGAGAGGAAGAAAACCAGACTGGTGTTAAACTGAAGTGTATAAATGGTGAGGAAGAGTTCAGGATGGGGTTATGAAGCTAAGGGATCATTTGGGAGAAGTGGTGTAATAGTAAATAGTAACATGACTACTATTTACTATTACAAGAGTTACTATACACTATTTGGAGACTTGCAACTCAAGGAAGGTACAAGGTCGACCATAAGTGAAGTAAGGAGGGATGGAGAGCTTAAGGGAAGAGCGCATACTGTTACTGACCGTTGGAGGATAAGGTTTCTTATCCTTAAGCTCAGCCAGACCAAGACAGCCTGTAAAGCAAGGCGCGCCACTTTCACCTTTTGACCAAAGCATGTGTGCAATCTTAGCCAAGTATTGCCTTGACTCCACATGCTTTGAATAGTGTTCTGAACGCCCTAGTCTTTACTCTTCTCCTCTTTATATACTCTTGTATTGTCGACATTTTGAGGTTAGGAAATCAGAGACACATTTTCTCTTAAGCTTTGCAACAATGGTTACATAATCTCTTAATCTCTTTACAAACAATCTTTCTCTTCACTCGGATTCTCTCTATTTCTTCTCTACTCTCTCAATACCATTCTTATTCTCTAAAATCATATGGTATCAGAGCCAGGTTGGCTTTGGTATTGAGATCTGGGTTCGTGTTCTTCAGTTCGATTCAAGTGAAGATTCAAAAGTGTTCTTGGCGGGAAGAAAAACATGGAGGATAACTACAACAACAACAAGGTGATCTCGGTTCCGGTTGCTCTCAAGGGAGGAAGCAACTACTTGCTGTGGTCTAGGCTGGTGAAAACAGCTATTGGAAGGCTAGGGCTTTGGAGTCACATCACGGATGAAGCTCAAACAAAGCCAGTGGCCAAGGAAGATGAAGATGAGAAGGAAAAGGAGAAAGCTTTAGCTGAGTTCAAGCGATGGGTGAAAGATGATCTTATGGTGCTATCCGTGCTTCAGGGATCTCTTGAGCTGCATCTCCTTGAAGCCTACAGCTACTGCGAGACTCCTAAGCATCTTTGGGAGGTGCTTCAAAAGACTTATGGTAACAAAACCAACTTAAGTCGTGTGTTTGAGTTGAAAGGAGCTATCAATGCTCTAGTTCAAGATGGTGAGGAGTTCGCCAAGCACTTGGGGAAGTTCAGAGCTCTTTGGAACGAGCTGGAGGGCTTGAGACCCAACACTACTGATCAAGACACACTCGCGGAGAGAAGGGAGCAAGATCAAGTGTTCGGGCTTATGATGACATTGGATCCGGCCTACAAGGATGTGATAGCACACATCTTGAGGTCTACTACACTTCCATCCATGGAAGAGGTGTGCGCGCAGCTACAGAAGGAGGAGGGATCTATTGGTCTCTTTGGAGGGAAGAAGGATCTTTCCTTGGCGCACAAGGCTGAAGAAGTACAAGCTAACAAGGCTATGTACAAAGGTGGAGATAGAAAGTATGGTGAAAGGTTCTCGGGTGATTGTGATCATTGCAAGAAGACAGGCCATAGGAAGAGCCAGTGCTGGGTCTTACACCCACACCTCAAACCGGCGAAGTTCACAAAAGGTGGAGATGCAAGAGCAAATCTCTCAGCTGAAGCAAATGGAGCTGGTTCATCCGGGGCTAGTCCTAGCGTGAAGGCAGGTGAAAGCGAGGGTAAAGCCATGGCATCACAACAATTGGGCAGTAAGAGTGGAGACAATGAAACCATAAGGAGGTCTGACATCGAGTCCCTCATCAAAGCTCTTAAGGAGTCTGGTAACACACTCGGAAACACTCTTGGCTACTCATATAATGCTCATCTTGTATCAAATGTTCCTGATAGGTTGCTAGACATGATTGAGCATGCTTGTATTTCTGAAAAAGCCTTGAATGTTTCTGATAAGTTGCTAGATGTGATTGAAAGCTTGCGGAATAGAAATGATCATCCTAGGACTCATATTGCTCAAAACATGCATAAGCCTTTGATTATTGATTCAGGTGCATCTCATCACATGATAAGTGATTGTAAGCTCATTAAAGATTTAGAACCGGCTCAAGGGCATGTTATGATTGCAAATGGTGCTAGGATTCCTATCAAAGGAGTTGGAAAACTCAAGTTGTTTGATAGGGATTCTAAAGCCTTTTACATGCCCGAGTTCACTTCTAATCTTTTATCTGTGAAAAGATGCACCAATGATCTTTCAATGCAATGTTATCTTCACCCCTAATGAGGTTATGTTTCAGGATATTGAGAGTAGAAAGCTCATTGGACAAGGTGTTACCAAGGGAGAGCTCTATCTACTTCAAGACACTTTACCCATTTCTAGTTCCTGTTGTTCTTTCAATTCGGTCTCTTCTAATAATGATGCATTGTGGCATGCTAGACTAGGTCATCCTCACCTTAGAGCTTTAAGCTTGATGTTACCAGGTGTTGTTTTTCAAAACAATGATTGTGAAGCTTGTATTTTGGGAAAACATTGTAAAACTGTGTTTCAAAGATCAACTACTGTTTATGAAAATTGTTTTGATTTAATCCATTCTGATGTGTGGACATCTCCTTGTTTATCCAGAGATGGATACAAGTACTATGTCACCTTCATTGATGAGAAATCGAAATACACCTGGATAACTCTCATTAAAACAAAGGATAGGGTGATAGATGCATTCAAGAATTTTCATGACTATGTGACTAACCAATATAATGCCAAGATCAAGATTTTCAGGTCTGATAATGGTGGAGAGTACATAGGTCATGCCTTTAAAGACTATCTGTCCAAGCATGGGATCTTGCATCAAACTAGCTGTCCTTACACACCACAACAGAATGGTGTGGCTGAGAGGAAGAACCGGCATCTGATGGAAGTTGCACGAGCTCTTATGTTTCAAACAAGTGTACCAAAGAGATATTGGAGTGATGCTGTCTTAGCAGCTTGCTACTTGATCAACAGAACACCAACCAAGATACTGAAGGATCAAGCACCTTTTGAGGTACTTAACAAGAACAAACCAGTGCTAGATCACTTGAGAGTATTTGGTTGTGTGTGTTATGTGCTGGTACCAGGAGAAACAAGGAACAAGCTTGAAGCAAAGAGCTCCAAGGCAATGTTTATTGGGTATTCGACATCCCAAAAGGGATACAAGTGCTATGATCCGGATGCAAGAAGAGTTCTGATCTCCAGAGATGTTAAGTTCATGGAGGAGAAAGGATATTATCAAGGCAAGAATTGGGAGGAGCTAGAAGAACTAGCTAGACCATCTGATAGAGCAGCCAGTCTACGGATGATATTTGAAGGACTTGGGATAGGAGTGACCCAGGATCAAGGGAGGCAACACACGCCTCCTACAAATGGAACTGAAGAATCCACTCATCTTGATCATGAGGGAGGCAATACACCTGAAGCTGGAGGTCAAGGAGATCAAAGTTCAGGCAATGGTCATGATCAAGTTGAGATGGGAGAAGGAAATGGAAGTCAGTCTGAGCAAGAGGATCAGACTCAACAAGAAGAAACGAGTGGAGTTCAAGAGGGACAATCAGAACCAGTGCAAGAAGTTCAACAAGTACCTGTCTTAAGGAGAAGCACACGGCAAAGGAGAGATGCTTCCAACTGGGTAAACACGAGAGTGTACTACAATGCCCAGGCTGTGGAGCATCCCTCTCAAGCTGTATGCTCGTTTGCTGAGTTTCCAGAAGAGCATTGTGCCTTTCAAGTAAGCCTGGATGAAAGTTATGTTCCAAGAAGCTATGAAGAAGCAATGCTAATACAAGAATGGAGAGATTCAGTCAATGCTGAGGCAGATGCTATGAATAAAAATGATACTTGGTATGAGAGTGAACTACCTAAAGGGAAGAAGGCAGTGACTAGCAAGTGGATCTTCACCATCAAGTATCTTCCAAATGGCAAGATAGATAGGCGCAAGACCAGACTAGTTGCAAGAGGGTTCACTCAGACATGGGGAGAAGATTATATAGATACATTTGCTCCTGTTGCTAAGCTCCATACAATCCGGGTTGTGCTATCACTAGCTGTGAACCAAGAGTGGGAGTTGTGGCAAATGGATGTCAAGAATGCTTTCTTGCAAGGAGAGCTTGAAGATGAGGTCTATATGCTTCCACCTCCTGGTCTTGAACACTTAGTGAAGAAAGGGAATGTTTTGAGATTGAAGAAGGCTATCTATGGTCTCAAGCAATCACCTAGAGCTTGGTACCATAAGTTAAGCACCACACTGAATGGAAGAGGTTTCAGGAAGTGTGAACTCGATCATACCCTATTCACTTTGGTTACACCATCAGGTATCATTGTAATCCTTGTATATGTGGATGATATTATCATTACTGGTTCTGATAAAGCAGGTATCAAGGAAACTAAGGACTTTCTCAAATCTGTGTTTGAGATTAAAGACTTGGGAGAGATGAAATATTTCCTTGGAATTGAGTTATGTAGATCCAAGGAAGGCTTGTTCATCTCTCAAAGGAAATATACACTTGATCTCTTGAAAGATGCAGGTGCATATGGAGGCAAGGTAGCTAAGATGCCCATGGAGGATGGGTACAAGGTTCCACGTGAGGGGGAGACTGAAGATAGCAAGCCATTCCATGATCCAAAGCTTTATAGAAAGCTTGTAGGTAAGTTGATTTACTTAACCATCACACGACCTGACATTTGTTTTGCTGTGAATCAGGTGAGTCAACATATGCAAACTCCAAAGGAACATCACTGGCGTATGGTGGAAAGGCTGTTGATGTATCTGAATGGAACTCAAGGTCTTGGTGTCTGGATGGGTTGCAACAAAAGCACTGAAGTGGTGGGCTACTGTGATGCTGATTGGGCAGGAGACCGGGTTGATAGAAGATCAACTACTGGTTATTGCACTTTCATTGGTGGGAACTTGGTTACTTGGAAGAGTAAGAAGCAGAAGGTGGTCTCTTGTTCTAGTGCAGAAGCTGAGTATAGAGCTATGCTGAAGCTTACAAACGAGCTGGTGTGGATCAAAGGGATTCTGAAGCACTTGGAGATTGATCAAGCTACACCAATGACCATGCATTGTGATAACCAAGCAGCTATTCACATTGCATCCAACTCGGTGTTCCATGAGAGGACCAAGCACATAGAGGTTGATTGCCACAAGGTTAGGCAGATGATTGTGCTCGGGGTAACCTTACCTTGCTACACAAGGAGTGAAGATCAGTTGGCTGATGTGTTCACCAAAGCAGCTAGGCAGAAGACAATGGAGTCCATACATATCAGACTAGGACTCATTGATCTTTCTCCTAGCCGGAGCTGATCCCCTTAGCTATGGAACTCTCACTCTTTTTCCCTCATCAAGGTTTTTGTTCCCTAGGGTTTTCCTTGGTGAGGTTTTTAATGAGAGAAGTTTCATGGCTTTCCAAGCTTGACTTGTTCCATATGGTCAAGCTTGAGGGGGAGTGTTAAACTGAAGTGTATAAATGGTGAGGAAGAGTTCAGGATGGGTTATATGAAGCTAAGGGATCATTTGGGAGAATGGTGTAATAGTAAATAGTAACATGACTACTATTTACTATTACAAGAGTTACTATACACTATTTGGAGACTTGCAACTCAAGGAAGGTACAAGGATCGACCATAAGTGAAGAAGGAGGGATGGAGAGCTTAAGGAATAGACGCATACTGTACTGACCGTTTGAGGATAAGGTTTCTTATCCTTAAGCTCAGCCAGACCAGACAGCCTGTAAAGCAAGGCGCGCCACTTTCACCTTTTGACCAA